>NC_037673.1:37765009-37808759 GCF_003255815.1 Theropithecus gelada | reverse complement strand
CTCACTCTGTCGCCCAGGCTGGAGTGCAGTGGTGCGATCTCGGTTCACTGCAAGCTCCACCTCCCGGGTTCTTGCCATTCTCCTGCCTCAGCCTCCCAAGTAGCTGGGGCTACAGGCCCTCACCACCACGCCCAGCTAATTTTTTGTATTTTTAGTAGAGACAGGGTTTCACTGTGTTAGCCAGGATGGTCTTGATCTCCTGACCTCGTGATCCGCCCACCTCAGCCTCCCAAAGTGCTGGGACTACAGGCGTGAGCCACTGCACCTGGCCTGTACCTGCCAAGTAGCACTAATCTGCATGGGTACCTTCCTCCTTCCTCCCCTTCCCAGAAATGTTTGCTTTATTATTATCATTATTATTATTAGTTAGAATATTTTGGTAGAGCCCTCCAGCCATTTTCTTTGGGTCCTTCCTGTCGTGAAATATCTTTCTCCACAAGTGAGGATTCTTCTAATTGTTAAATATTGATTTTAACTATATGCCTAGGGACTGGTGAAACAACCAGGTGTGATGGGCATCTCATGAAGCCATATTTGAAGTGGATTTGGGCAAAACATCACTAATCTCACGGTCTCCATAAGCCCCTTCTCCAGTCTCTGACAATTTGTTAGCTTAGAGTCAATGTCAAAATAATCTTTCCCTGGTACTCACTTACCATGGTTAGTGCTCTTCGGTTATCTTTGGAAAAATAGGAGGAAGGATCGTATCTTGTCCTTGAGGTATTATGGCAGTCCTACCTTGGTGGTCCAGCTTCTTTATGTACTGCCCAGGGCCCTATCTGTTGTCACTTTCTGTCATAGTGGCTTAGCTTCCATCAGACACATAGTCACATAATCTGGAAATTATGTGTCTATTTAATATCATGTGGGATGAAGTTACTGATAATTTTCAAGTTAGGCATCAGGGCCTGAAAGTGAAGTTTTCTATTGAGTTTTTCAGTTTCATTTGTCAAATACTTTGAAGCAGGAGATTTTTGTTTTACCACCAGGTTTCCAACAGGACAGACTTTTCCATACTGGTCAGTGTATGGGGACACTTGATCCCAGTACAGTATTTTATTCACTACTCTGCTAACAGGAGGGCCATCCATTCTAAGCTGCCTTTGGATTCCTTTTTCATCAATAGTGAAGAAACCTCTAAGACTGTGGCCTGAGTTCTCCAGATACATCACCATAGGACTTTGAGATCTGATGGGTAAAATCCGAAAGAAATGAAATTTTCCCAGGGCTCCAGTCCTCTTTGTTAGAGGGGTGGGACTTCATACTAAATGGGTAAACTGTGAATCGACAGGGCATGGTATCACTTCAGTGTTTATTGGTCTAAGTTCTCAATTTTGTCACTAAAATTGATTATTTTAGTTAGACACACAAATGTAAAATCAAGGAAAAAAATAGGTATTTTCCACAGTACCCATTTAAATTAAGCACTTTAAGTTCTCCATTGATCACAGCTGCTCCTCCTCAGTAATCTGAATATTTTGGTTTTGCTGAAGTGCAGGTAGGGTCAAGTATGGCCCGATGCCTCTCAGTGTTTAATCATCACCCGTGTGAAAGTGGCACTGTTATCCACAGTCCTCAAGACTCTCATTTCCTCATGGAAGTCAGGGATTCAGAGGGTGGTGGCTGTTTTAGTGTTCTTCTTCCTTGGCCATGAGTTTATACTACACAAATTTTGGCAAATCCACAGCCTCTCACCCTGAGAGTTCTTTTTAGCTATGCAAATCAAGTAGGAACTTGATGAATTACTCATATACCCATGAACCTTCAGGATCACTTAGCTTCTGCCAAAGATCCTTGCTAGCTAAATAATTCTCATTACCAAGTCAACTCTGCTGCCTACCACAGTAAATACACCCCCATTGTCTCTGCTGGGTAAGTGCTTCTCCTCCACCCCCATCACTTCCCAACCAGTTCCCTCAACCCCACTGGAAACAGGGAACCTGTTTCAACAGTAGTACCTTCTGCTAGCACACCCAGCCTACCCCAGCCAGCCATGAAAGCACTGTTCAAAGATGGCAGGTCTCCTCTCCAGTGTTATTCCCAAAGGCCTTAGCAAAGGCCTTTCTGGCTTCTCTCCAGAAACTCAGAGGGATAGGTCCTGGTCAAACAGGCTAAATTCACTCCCGCATTCTCATCTCTCAAGATCTTTTGGCTTCTTTTTCTACTTAATGCTAAGAAATTGATCTCGTAATATCACTTAGTGGCTTCAATCTATTCACCAAGCCAACAACTGAGATCACTTTCAAATGCTAGAACTAAAGTAACTGGTAGTTGCACCTGCACTGGTAAGTCCAGTCCAGGCTAAAATCACGCACTTCCCTCCTTGGCCAGACAACCTAGGAAAACATTCTCTTTTTTTTTTTTTTTTTGAGACAGAGTCTCTCTCTGGTGCCCAGACTGGAGTGCAGTGGTGCGATCTCGGTTCACTGCAGCCTCCATGTCCCAGGCTCAAGCAATTCTCGTGCCTCAGCTTCCCAAGTAACTGGGATTGCAGGGGTGCGCCACCACACCTGGCTAGTTTATATATATATATATATATTTTTTTTTTTTTTTCTGAGACGGAGTCTCACTCTGTCGCCCAGGCTGGAGTGCAGTGGCCGGATCTCGGCTCACTACAAGCTCCGCCTCCCGGGTTTACGCCATTCTCCTGCCTCAGCCTCCCGAGTAGCTGGGACTACAGGCGCCCGCCACCTCGCCCGGCTAGTTTTTTGTATTTTTTAGTAGAGACGGGGTTTCACTGGGTTAGCCAGGATGGTCTCGATCTCCTGACCTCATGATCCGCCCGTCTCGGCCTCCCAAAGTTCTGGGATTACAGGCTTGAGCCACCGCGCCCGGCCTAGTTTTTATATTTTTAGTAGAGAGGAGGTTTCACCATTTTGGCCAGGCTGGTCTTGACTCCTGGCCTCAAGTGATCCACCTGCCTCGGCCTCCCAAAGTGCTGGGATTATAGGCGTGACCCACCGCACCTGGCCTGAGAATACATTCTTATGTGACTCCCTAGACTGTTACAGATAAAATGAGAAAAGTACCACAATTTTCTGTTTTGTTTCGGTACATAAGCTTTTATCAACATTCATCTTTATAAGTGAACCCCAAGGGCATTGCTAGTTCTGGGACAAAGGAACTTCACCATCTTTTGTTTGTTTTTCTAACCCTGACTATACCTCTGTAAACATTCTCTTCACTATAATCTCTCGAGTTAAATACTCTGCGTGTGTCTTCTGATACTATGCCACTTTCCCAAAACTCAGAATCTTGAGTAGAGTTTTTGACTGGCTGAGCCTGGTTTATTTGCTTACATGCTGGTTATCCACCGAGTGAAGAGAAGGACTGTGAGTTTCTGCCTTTCACCAAGACTCACTCATGGAGATTTCTCTGAAACAGAAAAGATGTCACAAGGATCAGTAGTATTTAAAAAGGCAAATGTCCATTGTACTGGGATTGACAAGTCATTCTTTTTTTTTTTTTGAGACGGAGTCTCGCTCTGTCGCCCAGGCTGGAGTGCAGTGGCCGGATCTCTGCTCACTGCAAGCTCCGCCTCCCGGGTTTACGCCATTCTCCTGCCTCAGCCTCCCGAGTAGCTGGGACTACAGGCGCCCGCCACCTCGCCCGGCTAGTTTTTTTGTATTTTTTAGTAGAGACGGGGTTTCACCGTGTTAGCCAGGATGGTCTCGATCCCTTGACCTCGTGATCCGCCCGTCTCGGCCTCCCAAAGTGCTGGGATTACAGGCTTGAGCCACCGCGCCCGGCCTTGGACAGAAAGGAGGATATACATAGGGCAGTGGAAGGAAATTGGGCTGCAAAAGCAAATGAGAACTTTATTAATTCAGAAGGGCTTAAATGCCAGCCAAAGAAAGATATATCTCATGAGATGGGAAATGGGCTGCCACTGACAGTCTTGAGTAGAAAAACGACATGTAACCTGTGTTTAAGCAAGATCCATCAGGTACAAGAATGAAAATAAATCACAGGAAGGAGAGAATGTTACTTTCTCCATTGAATTGTAAGCCTCACAGGGGCAGGGCCTTGTGGACTTGTTTAATGTTTCCCTTCCAGGTGACTAGCCCAGTGCCTGGTAAGTAGTGGGTGTGCAATCAATGCTTGTGATGGAGAGCAAAGAGACAAGGATGAATTAGGAGGCTACTCAAAGTTAGCCCCAGTGAGAAATAATGAGGGCTGGATGAGAGGGTAGAAAAATAACATGTATTTAACATTCACCCTATACCAGGCATTTAATCTTTATTATCTGATTGATCTCACAATTACTCTTATGAGGTACATATTTGTTTCAATTTTACAGATGAGGTTCAAATAAATTAAGGGAAAAAGTCCACATTCAGGTATGCAATAAATAATGGAGCTGGGATTTGAACCCATGTCTGGCTCTGAAACTCCCCCTTGTCCAGGATGTCATGCCAGGAGGGAGTCATGACGGGGGAAGGTCAAGAAGGCACAGAGGTAAGAGAGACTGGCAACTGGCCAGGTCCACTGGGTGGGACAGAGTGTGAGGCAAAGTGGAGGAGTTTGGGGCTTTGAGCTGGAATCCCAAAGAGAATTGTGATGACGTTAAAAGAAATAAAGCAGTCAAGGGGACTTTCAGGGATGGAATGCTTGGGTCAGCTCTGGACATGCTGCGTGTGGGTCCTGGGGGGACATCTAGATGGAGCTACCCATCAGGTAATTGGAAATGCCAATTCGGATCCCAGGACAGAGGTAGCAGTGAGGAAGTACACTTGCAAGTGTCCCATGTTGAGGCGATTATTTGAAGCAGTGAGCATAGATGAGAAAAAGTTAGCCAAGGTCATGATATAAATGTACCTGGTCCAAGCATGGTATGCAGGATATCTGAATATGCACAGATCCTAAGGTATGTCCTGAAAGTAGGTCTGCTTTACTAAATCTTTTGATCAGCAGTTTTCTTGAGGTTTTCACATTTACTTAAGTAGTGTGTGTTGGCAGGGGTTGAAAAATACACGCGAGACCTGATCAATGAAAGCTTTGCTGTGGGTGTGACCTATGTCCTGTAACTTGCTCAAACTTCTCAGGGAGGGAAACTTTAAGTACCCAAGTTAAGAACTATGAATGCAGACAATTCTCTGTCTGGGAGCGGAAGATCCAACCTTTAGAGGCCATCAGTCCTCAGGCCACGACTCCTCAGGCCACATACCTGTTACAAGAGGCTTGATATGGTTTGGCTCTGTGTCCCCACCCAAATCTCATCTCAAATTGTAATCCAAGGAGGGACCCAGTAGGAGGTGATTGGGTCATGGGGGAGGTTTCCCCCATGGTGTTCTTGTAATCATGAGTGAGTTCTCATGAGATCTGTTTAAAAGTAGCACTTCCCCATTTGCTCTCTCTCTCTCTCTCTGGCCGCCAAGTTAAGAAGTGCCTTGCTTCCCCTTCAATTCCTGTTGTGATTGTAAATTTCCTCTCTCTCTCTCTCTCCTGCCACCAAGTAAGACGTGCCTTGGTTCCCCTTCACCTCCTGCCATGATTGTAAGTTTCCTGGGGCCTTCCTAGCCATGTGGAACTGTGAGTCAATTAAACCTCTTTCCTGTATAAATTACCCAATCTCAGGTGTTCTTTATAGCACTGTGAGAACTGACTAATACTAGGCTTCAGCTGGTTAATCCCCAGGGACAGCTTTCAGGATTAGATTTTTGCGTCAGTGTTTCCTCTCCCTTCTACTCCCCTCCCCATAAAGATTTAGTGGGCAGGACTGACCTTGTCTGAAGGGATCCTCTTGGTCGGGGGGCTTCGAAGAAGCCAGATTGTCCCCTTAAGAGTAGTCACTACTATGAGCCCAAAAACGTTGGGTCCCTGTAATGCTATGCGCTCTGTCTCCAGCTGACTTGCATTGAAGCCTAGTCAGAGACAGCCACCTTTGTCTTTCGACAGCACATCAGAAAGTGACACAAAATTTCTCTTTGAGCACAGATAATTCAAAACGGCTGAACTTTTAAAAGAAGAATCTTTTTGCCTGCAATGTTCAATAGTGGAAGAATACCCTGACTAATTTAGGAAACTATTTTACCCTAACTTAGTTATGAACGACTGAAAATGTGCCTTTACATCTGTTTAGGATGACATTTTGGGCATCTAGTACTACATTGCAATCTCCATGACAATAAACACATCGATTTGTTATTTGATAGTTGCATAATTGTGGTTTTCTTCTGCTTGTTCTCAGAGATGGAAAGCTGCCTGTTTGCTTTTTTCCCTCTTTTTTTTTCCAGGAGAAAAAAAACAAATGTAAAACACACCAAACCAGAGGGAAAGAAATAGTCAATATGCCACTGCTGCATGTAAGCTGCAAGTTTATTTGCCAGTTTACTCTCTTTGAAATACCTATGAAGTGCTTCGCCGGCGGGTTCTCCTCCACATACTCTGAGTGGCAATGCTCATTCATGACCAGCAGAGGGCAGGCACGACCTCCTAATACACTGGGAATGCCATCTTGCCAGCACCAGGAGCAAAGGCGCCGTTGCAATCTGTAACTTCAACCATCTCTCTCAACCACTGTAGACCTAATTGCCATGATAAAAACAGATCTGTGTGAGCTTTGTAGTCACACGATCTCGGTTAAATCTCAGCTCTGCCACATACTAGCTGTGTGACCTTGAACAACCTACTTAACCTCTCTGAGCCCATTTCTTCCTCATTTCTAAAGTGGGGCTATTAATAATACCGATTTCATAGGCTTCTTGTGAATATTTAATGACTTAATATATGCAAGGCACTCAGAACAGAGCTTAGCACATGGTGACCTATTATATTTATTGTTATTATTAATAGTATTACATTAAACTCTTTCATTCTGTCTCTCAGGACTCCAACTAAAGTGTCCAAGGAGAAGGGACACCACTCAAGAGGAAGGCAGAAAAAGGTTTTGGTGAGTCTCAGGCCACGCTAGGACTCTCTGGGTGATGGAGAAGGGAACTACAGAGATGTCTCTGCTCCAGCAGAAGAACAGAAAGATGGTTCTAGCCGGGGGTGAGAGAGGCCAAATGAGCTAAGATTTCCTGTTTCTTTCTTTCCCTAAAGGCAGAAAGACCTGAGCTTGGGCCATGGGAAGGTCAGCAGGCATCTGGTACAAGAAGGGCTTCGGGCAAGCGAAGAGCTGTTCCTCCTAGCTGCATTGAAGCACGGTGCAATTAGCTGCAGCCTGAGGGAGTCGTCGTGAACCTGGCCACCTGGGCACCTCTCCTCGACATCTGGGTGAAGGACAAAGGGAAGACTCAACTCCGAAAGAGAGGCCTTGGAGGTGATTTTACAGCCAGAGTGGCAGAGGCCAGGGAAGCAGGTGGGTGTTCTAGCTGCCTTTAGCAAAGCCGTTAATATGGTAGCTAGAAGTGATGAGGCCCTGGCTGTGTGGTGGGGAGGCAGGGGCAGGGATCCATGGCAGAAAGAAGAGGGTATACTTTCCTGGAGATGTTTCCAAAACCCCTGGGTAGGGATCTTGAGTTGAGCTCTGGTAAGCATCTGGAGGACAAGGACCTCTTATCCAGCTTTGTAGAGTAGCAACTGTTTGGGTCATA
This sequence comes from Theropithecus gelada, assembly GCF_003255815.1. Classification (NCBI taxonomy): domain Eukaryota; kingdom Metazoa; phylum Chordata; class Mammalia; order Primates; family Cercopithecidae; genus Theropithecus; species Theropithecus gelada. The sequence continues at coordinate 37,801,221 of NC_037673.1, read as the reverse complement.
GGCTGTGAATAAATATTCCAACTCTGTCTCCTTCTGACAGGCAATAGGATGGCACTTCCCTGCTCACTGGAAGTCGGTGTGGCCATGTGACGTTCTGTGGCTCATGAAAGATAAGCAGAAGCTTTCAGAGCCAATGCAGACTCTACCATGATTTTTTTCCCTGACCTAGCTGCTAAGGGTTCCTCCAGGAGCCTGTGTCCCTGTGTGACTCTGATGAGCAGAGCACACCTTAGGCTGACTTGTGCCTGACATGCAGCCATTGAAATGTCAGGTTATTGTTTATTTGTTACAGCAGCGCACCCCAGCCTGTCCTGATTGAGACAGCAGCTCATCTTTGTGTAGCCCTCTGTCACATCCAGCATGGCTTTTTCACACTGCATCACCTCATTTGATCCTCTGGAAAGCATGTGAGGTAGGTCTGTTATCCCAATTTACCAGCTGAAACTGGGTCTCTGAAAGCTTAAGTATCCAAGGTTCCAGAACAAAGTGACAGAGCTGGGAATCCAACCCAAGCCTCAGGATGCCAAATCCCATGCTGTTCCTCCCCCACCATGCTCCCTAGTGTGATGACACCCGACAAACGGGTACTGACTGAAATTGAAATAATACTGGTCAGCACAGCTGCAATCACCGGCATCACAGCACTTTCACGAGGGCAATGCTTTTTGTTGGTGTCATGAGCATATAATATAGCATAGCCAGTTTTATAAAGAGCAAAGGTTAGCAAGAAGTGATGCCTACAGTGTCTTACACGAAAGTCAGACATCAGATATTACCTAGGGAAGGCTCTTACTGGGATGAATGATCTATCATTTATTGTAGAATTTTCTTTTTTTTTTTTTTTTTTAGACAGAGTCTTGCTCTTTCACCCAGGCTGGAATGCAATGGCACAATCTTGGCTCACTGCAACCTGTGCCTCCCAGGTTCAAGCTATGCTCCTGCCTCAGCCTCCCGAGTAGTTGGGATCACAGGTACGTGCCACCACGCCCAGCTAATTTTTGTATTTTTAGTAGAGACAGGATTTTGCCATGTTGGCCAGGCTGGCCTTGAACTCTTGGCCTCAAGAGATCTGCCGACCTCGGCCTCCCAAAGTGCTAGGATTACAGGTGTGAGCCACTGTGCTGGGCCTATTGTAGTACTTTGAAAACCAGCTCCTGTAATTAACATTCTCCATGGCTCTGGCACTCTCCTCATACCACTCCCCTACCCACAAAGTCCCTAACAACCGTTCCCCTGACTCTGAGTTCTTGCATTCTTTGTATCTAAACTCTCTGCCAGTCATAGTTACCTGTTCTAGGGCCTCAATCACTCAGGGCCCAATTTTTTTTTTTCCTGGGAAACCAGCAACCTACTCCAGCTAACTCATGCAAAGGCTGACGGTATGTTATTGCTGCGACTCGTCACGCTTGTGTTTTAACCTGGCTCTCCAGTCCAGCAGTGGGATTTCAGAGCAGCTCACAGTCTGCTAGGGGAGCTATCTCAGCGCCGGCCGACTTTTGATTACACCTCAAATCACATCCTGTTGTTGGCAGCCAATTCTACGTAGCCTAAGACTGCTTTCTGCATCCATCCATCCTTCACTGCTGACTTTGAAGGGATCAAAAGAGCCCTGTGTATTTTTCTAATCTCCCTAATCCTCGTAACTATTCCTGTGAGGATGCAGGTATCATCACTACCATTTTTTCAGATGAAACGAAGGCCCAGAAAGTTTTAGTGACAGACCCAAGGTCACCCCTGTGAGCCGGTGGCAGAGATGGGAATGGAACTCAGACCGGCTGGTCTCCCAGGCCATCAGTCTCCATTAGACCCTGCTGTCTCGCTGAATTCCCCCTGCAGTTTTAATTGAATATCATGTTCTTCTTCACTTCCTGCCCTAAACAGGGCAACAGCTGCCGCTCACCCTCCTGAGCCGGCTGGCGGTACTTCAGTGGTGGGTGAAGTTATGCTGGGGTGGAAAGCGGGTGAAGAGTTTCAGGATAAAAGGACCCATCAGACTGGAAGATATTCACGACGGTATAAAAGGGATGCCCTGACTTTCAAATGACATCGTGTCGGGGACCAGGCTAAGAGGGAAACTGCTTGGGAGGGTGAGTATGGGAGTTGGAAGGACGGGACACTGTGGAGGAAAAAAAAAAAAAGGTGTGTGTGTAATTGGATGAAAACTTTTTGGCAAAAAAAAAAACCATGGAGCACTGTTATTGGTGAGAGGCCCAATATGCGACATGGCTGGACTGTCCTGGGTTCATGTTCTTTTTTTGAGAACAATACTATAGGGTTTCAAAGGGATTAAAAGCAAGAGGACTAAGATTCGCTTTGCCCTATTCCATCTGCTGCACAGTTTCTACAGCAGTGGTTCTAAAGCTTTCGGGTGCAGCAGAAGGACCTGGGGTACTCGGTAAAAGTGTTGGTTTCTGGTCCTCTCCTAAGAGACTGCGGCTCAGGAGAGTTTGTAGTTGTCTTGTAGGGCACACTTAGGGGAAGGCAATCAACGGTCATCCAGCTTCAAGAACTTGTGCCCCTGCACCTCATATACATTTTGGAAAGGTCTTTTCCTTTGGGAATCAGAGGAGGAGGCCTGCAGGGGAGTGGCTTGTGTCTACAGCTGCTAAAAAAAACAAAAACAAAACAAAACAAAACCAATAACTCTACTCCGCGAATGTGAGGTTTGGGTAAGCATAGAGCAGCCTGCTGTCTTTGTCGCGGTCACCACCATCAAAGCATTTGCAGGAGCCTGTCTGCAGGTGGAGTGAGGCTCCTAATTACACTTCAGGGCACAAGGACCTGTGAGGAGAGGGGAATCTTGCCCTTGGAAATATGAGCGGTTTGGTCCAGGCCAGGAGGAAATTGAAAAACTTCCCAACCAAAACGTTTACTTCCCGAAGAGATAAAAAGAAGCTCAGGGTCATAAATCCGGGCCAACACCCAGGCCCCAGAGGTCAGACAGGAGGCCCAGAGGGGGATCAACACAACCGAGGGCAAGGAATGCAAGGCGAGAGTCCCCGGCCAGTAGGGAGCCCCAAACGCAGATCCAGGGGCTCAACAGACACCCAGCAGACATCCATCAGAGGCCCAGGTCTCCGGGGGCTCGGGCCACTTGTCTGTGGCTAGGCAGCAGGGCCTTGGAGAAGCCTCCAGCCCAGACCCCCTGCGCTAGCTGTCAGCCCTCTCTGTGTGTTGCAGAGTTACATTTTTTTCCAGAATCCTGCTTAGACATGTTCACTGAAAAAAAAGCAAATCATCAGGGAAGATGGTATAAAGAACTGGCAGCCTCTGTTTTCTCAGCCAAGAACCTGAGCAGAACCAGGAGGCCAGCTGACCAGGTGCCCAGCTCCAATTCCCAGAGGGGGGCTGTCTGCCCAGCGGTGCCCTGTGCTTGGCAAATGGGTGCCTAAGGAGGCTGCCATCGTTATTCTCGGGAACCTATGTAGGGCTCAGGAAATCATGAATTATGACTGCCACAGCAAGAAGTGAATGATGACTCAGGACACCTTTTGCTGTTAACTTCCATTTGTGGGCACTTCTCATTTTCAGCAAGCAGAAATTCCTCCTCTGGGGACGGCTTCCCATGCTCCCACTCATCTCAAAGTCTCAGTTGCTCCAAAGTTATGAAAATATGCAGAAAGCTGTCAGAACCAGGGAAATATGGTCAGAGTAGGACATAGTCTGGTGGGGAGGAGGTCATTTCTAAGGGCAAAAGGTGGGCCCACTGGTATTAAAACTTCTCTATTTCCTACATTTTAATTACTTTCTACAGCTAAAGTGTGAAGCAAATCATCATTCTGTGACCTGAGGGGTGGGTGGAGAAGCTTTAAATAATTTAAACTTGAAACTTGTTCCCCTCCAAACAAAAATGGCATTAAAATGTTAGATAAGTTCTTTACCCTTTCTAGGTCTCAAATTTTTCTCCCCATAATGTAGCTTCCATTTCATCTGGTAAGCAAATCCTGAATTTTAACTGCCTCAGAAGGACCTTGAGCTCCGTGCTTGAAAGGCAGCAAAGCCAAGTGCAATATTAATGTATAATTATTTACAATAAAACCACAAACTCAATTAAAAAGCCAGTTGAAGTGCAAGGAGCAAACCACAAAGATATAGGTAAACATTTAAAGTGGAGACATCACGGTTCAACAAAGAATTGATTCTCTTCTAGAGCAATCGTCTCTAAAGCCCATCTCACATTTCTGAAATGCTGTTACAAATAAAACAGAAATCAGGACAAGAGGAGGTAGCAAGAAGCAGGGAAAAGGCCAGTGATCTGGATTTGGCGTCACTCTGGCCCTTCCTTTCATCGTGTTTTTTGTTTGTCTAAATTGCAGCCAGGAAACACATCAGCTTACCCTCTTAATCGTTTTCTAGTGTACGGTATTGTTAACTATATGCTATGCACATTGTTGTATAACAAACAAAGCTCTAGAACGTTCATCCAGCACGACTGAAACCCTATACCCATTGAATAGCTCCTTGTTCCCTGTGTCCCCAACCTCTGGCAACCACCGTTTGACTTTCTGTTTCAATGAGTTTGATTACTTTAGACACTTCACAGAAGTGGAATCAGGCAATATTTGTCTTTTTTTGTGATTGGCTTATTTCATTGAACATAATATCTTTAAGGTATGAACCTTGTTTTAGCATATGCTAGGATTTCCTTCTTTTGAAAAGCTGAATGATATTCCATTGTGTGTGTATGCCACATTTTCTTTATCCATTCATTCTGTCAATGGCATTTAGCTTGCTTCCACGTCTTGGTAATTATGAAGAATGCTACAATGAATATGGGTGTGCAAATGTCTCTTTGAGATCCTGTTTTCAGTTCTTTTGGAAAAATTCTCAGAAGTGGGATTGCTGAATCGTATGGTAATTCTATTTGTAATTTTTCAAGTAATCTCTATACTGTTTTCCATCATGCTGCACCATTTTACAATCCCACCAACAGTGCTTTGTCTTCAGGACTGCACTGGTAAAGCCATGTTTTTTCTCCTGTTACAATTGGAGCAAGGGTTCCAATTACTCTACATCCTCATCAACATTTGTTTTTCTGGGTTTTTATGATGGTGGCCATCCTAATGAGGGTGAGGTAATATCTCACTCTGGTTTTGCTTTGCATTTTCCTAATGATTAGTGATGTTCAGCATCTGTGAATATGCTGTTGGTCATTTGTTTATTTTCTTTAGACAAATGTCTGCTGAAGTCCTTTGATCATTTTTTAAGGTTATTTGGTTTTTGTTATTGAGTTGTAGGAGTTCTCTATGTATCCACCACTGAGTATGATGTTAGCTGTGGGCTTTTTATATATGACTTTATTATGTTGAAGTAGTTTTCTTCTATTACTAGTGTGTTGAATGTTTTTTTATCGTGAAAGGTGTTAAATTTTGTGAAATGTTTTTTCTGGATTAACCGAGATAGTCATGTCATTTTTGTCCTCTGTTCTTTTGATGTGGTGTATTATATTTATCAATTTTTTATATTGAACTATCTTTGCATCCCACAGATAAATCCCACATATTCCTTTAAATGTGCTGTTGTATGCCATTCTCTAGTATTTTCTTGTGAGTTTTTACATCAATATCCATCAGAGATACCGGCCTGTAGTTTTTTTTCTGGTAGTATCCTTGTCTGGCTTTGGTATCAGGATAATGCTGGCCTCATAACATCAGTTTGGAAGTGTTCCCTCTTCTTCAATATTTTGGATGAGTTTGACAAGGATTGGTGTTAATTCTTCTTTGAATGTTTGCTAGAATTCTCCCATGAAGCCATCTTGTTTTGGGCTTTTCTTTGTTGGGAGATTTTTGATTACTGACTCAATCTCCTTACTAATTATAGGTCTGTACAGATTTTCTACTTCCTCATGATCGAGTCTGAGTAGGTTATAAGAATTTAACCTTATATAACCTGTTTCTAAGAATGTATCTGTTGTTTCTAGGTTATCTAATTTGCTGGTATGTAAATGTGAATTATAGCCTTTATAATCCTTTGTGTTTCTATGGCATCAGTTGTACCTCCTCTTTGCTGATTTTAGTTCTTTGTCATTGTGTTTAAAATGAGTTTGTTGAACTAGATGATTGCTAAGGCCTTTCTAGCTCTGAAATTCTTTGACACCTCAAAATAACGTTTTAAAGTGCGTTATAAAATATTTAAGACATATAAAATGATATAAAGAAGAATACAGTGAATACCCACCTAGCTTAAGAAATAGAAGTCATCAGTGTAGCAGATAACTTTCCGTGTATCCTTCCCCAGGTGTGCTCTCTGTGCCAGAAGAACTCACCATTCTGAATTTTGTGTTTTTTATTCTCAAATATATATTTATGCTTTTTATTATATACATGTGCATGTGTGAGAGAAATATATATTTTGTCTACTTTTAAATTTCATATTAGAAATAAAATATTGTCTTTATTAGTCTACAAGTAGATTTTTTCCTAACATTTTGTGAGCTTCATCCTCATTGATGCACATAGCACTTGTTCATTTCCCCTCGCTTTCCCCCGACCCCCGTTGCAACACTTAATTACAGTTTTGGTATGCATTGTTGATCAACACCAGGTTGTTTTCATTGTTTTGTTTTAACAATCTTTCTCCAAATATCCATGTATACATCTCCTTGCGTGCTTGTGTGGGATTTGCTCTAATAGAAAAACTACCTGGAGCATAGCGAATGTGCATTTGCACCTTGACTAAATAATGCCAATTTTTTCTCTAAAGTAATTGAACCAATGTGTACTCCCACCAGCAGGGTATAAGATTTCCCATTATTCAACATCCGTGCCATCACTTGGTAGTATCAGACATGCAATGCCCATTCGCACATTTTGGCATAAAATGGTAACCTATTGCAGTTTTCCCTGTAATTTGCCTGATAACCACTGTGATTGTTCATTTTGTCACATGTTTAGCAGCTATTTGTGCTTCCTCCTCTGTGAATGACTTCTTCATTATTTTTTGCCTGCCTCTGATTTTTACCATGGGGGAACTGTATTTATGCTCTATCCCAGGAAAGACATAGATTGCCTGACCAGATCTCATCACTGTGAACTGCATTCTTGAAAAATTTCTAACATAGCTCCCACTTGTGCCACAAGACTGTGTGGGCGAGGATCACCTTTCCTTAGTGCATTCAATGTACCCATGTTTCCTTCATACCAGCCAGTGCAGGTGGCATGAGTGTGCATTCCAGGGCAATGTACTGTTCAAAAATGTGAGTCTCCCATCAGAGAGTTGAAATTCAGAGTTCTCACAGCAGTTGCTGCTAAGCCGATGTTGCTTCTATCCAGATGGCCATGTGTACCACCCGATATGGAGAGGCCTAAGCATGCACTGGAGGGAGGCCATGCCCACTAATCCTCCACATAAAGGGTCATGGAGTTATGGAGTTATTATGCTCTAATACTTAGAATTTCCTGGGTTTTATGGAGAAATGTGCATTCCTGATATTTTTCAAAGTTGCAAAATGCTGATATTTATTTAGAGACGTGCCACAAGTGAAGCCAAAGGAAATATGCCCAAGATTGAATTTGAGATTTCTTTAACTACAACTTGGAGCAGAGTGTTCACCAAAGAAGATCAGCAATGAAGAGGCAAAAAGCCTATTGTGTTAATTCTTGCTTAATGTTTTAAATTAAAAACTAAGGAGTTTGTCCACAAGGGATACAAGAGGTGCCTGTGTCCTTTGATACAAGCTCATACATACATGTTAAATTGCTAATAGAAGAGGTGCTTGTATGCCAGGATACAAGAAGTGCTGGGCGTAGGATGGACATAAGTTTGAAAATCTCTCTAGTCCTAATTTGTGTGAGTTGCTGCTATTATCACTGTAGATTGTTGTCCCAGCTACAGTCAGATTGTGTTGGTTTACAAAGTGTATTGCTAGGGAAGACTGGTATGTCCACCGTGGATGCATTCCCACTGGAGAAGATGAAACTCTCATCAGATCCCAAAGGAAAACTGGGAATTGTGGCTTTGGAATTGAGATACAGTTCATAGGATATCCAAGAGATAGAGGGGAAAGGTATTTTTCTCCAAACTAAGAAATATGTATGTATGTACACATGCAAACACACACACACACACACGTTCAGAAAGTGTGTCTACCTGCATGCAGCCCTCATTCTGCTGATTTTACTTCTCCCATTTCTGCTTCTAAGTGGCAAAGAAAGCCAAAAGTTAGGGGATTGAAACAAAATGGAAAAAGCAAAAACAAATTTTACCTATAGGACCTGAAATTCATCCAAAAATGAGTATGTTTTTACCAGCAGATTGTGAAGCAAACCAACACTCCATCAATATATTCGTCAATTAGTGAATTATTATTGAGCACAAAGTGTGTCTATTCTATATTGACAGGCTCCTGTGGCTTCTCCAGTGCCTACTAGAACAGGTTTCCAGGAATACCCCACATTCAAATGGCTGTTCCAGTCTTCAATTGGCATCTTAGACACAGTCTGTAAAGGAAACATAGTAAAAACTGGAGTAAGCAGAGAATAAATAGAAGACTATGGAAGGATCTGGGCAAAGGGAATCCTTGAAGTACATGACCCTTGACTCAATCAATCCATTTGCAAATATTTATTGAAGGCCTAGTATATGCTGTCAATGTCATTGTCCTATGGGCAGTATAATAATATCTTTCCCTCTGTACCTTAGTTTTCTCAACTGTAAACTGGGAATAATAATAGTATCCATCCTGAAGTGTTATTGTGAGTGTTAAGTGAAATAACATATTTAAAGCATGTAGAACAGTGCCTGACATATGATCAATATACAATCAATATTAAGGAAGGAGAAAAATCATAAGCACATGGAAACTGAAAAACAATAAAGACATCCAAACAAGAGATGTCACAAGGCAGTGCATTATTAATTGCCAAACAAATGCTTCTTACCCCTGAATGTCAAAACGTAGGGCACAGAGCTAAGAGAGAGCCAAAAGAGTTTGGTTTCTCACACTAACCAAGCACCTGCCTTTTGCACGTGTCTGAGAAGCTGCAAACGGGTCCCTCCAGAGACACCATGGATCACGATGGGCTCTTGGGAGAGGACTCAGAGCTGCCCCTAAGCACAAGGTGGTGCAATGTAGTGCTAGCGAGTGCTGCTGTGGTGCCAGACTGCCCATGTTTAAAACCTACTACTGGCGCTTATTATTTGTAGGCTCTGGACAAGTTATTTAACTCCTCTGAGCCTCAGTTTCTTTCTTGGTAAAATTTGAATGATAACGTTGTCTATTTCATGGGTTTGCATGAGGATGAAATGAGATAGTGTAATACGTTCATAATAGAGGACCTGACAAACATACATGTTAAATTGCTCATCTACGTGGGATCCTAAACCACTTGCTTCTTCCACATCTTTAAAGAAAGAAATTCCACAATCTGTCCCAGTGTTCAATGGTGTCAAAACTTCCTCCTGTTGGGAAATCCTCCCTTTTTAAAAGTTTATATAATTTGAGAGGACCCTTAGTGATTTTGATAACCCAACTCACCATACCGGTGAGGAGAAAAGGCTGGAAAATTTAAGTGACTTGCCCAAAGTCATGCAGATGGTTAGCGGCAGAGCTAGGACTGGCTCCCGGTTCTCCTGAAACCCCAGTCCATGCTCTTTCTACTAATGCTGCCAGTATTATTTCCTTTTGCTGGCATCTCGTCTTATGCTCATCATGGTGGAGACCTTTTGTGCCACGTGATTCTGGACTCTCCTGGGCAGAACATTCCAAGCCCTCCATATTCCGGCCTTGATCTACCTGGGGGGCACCCAACACACATGGGCTCTGAACGAACTGCAAAATAAAACAAAAGGTGACAACTGGGCCACATCATCAACTTTATTACAGATCCAGGCTACACTGGAGAACACAACTTAGAATGAGAGCCAAATGGGCCGGTTACCTGACCCCGTAAATTAGGCAGAGTCACCTGCTATCCTAGGCATATGGACTGGGGCACTGAGAAGAGGCTTCCATGTGGCAGACGTTCCCAAGCCCAAGAGAAAGAAGGAGGATGGGGCTGAGCAGAACATGCCCATCTACTCTTTCCCAGTTTGCCAGGCAGAAGTCACTGCACCTCCTCAAGGATGGAGAAAATAAAGGGGAGGAAAGTCAGGAGTGTGAGTAGGAAAACTCTTCTTTCTTAGAAACTAAGAGTGGGAAAAGATTTTCTTTTCTAGTTTCACCTCTTTCAGACCACACCCCGCCTTACTCCCTACTCATTGGCTGTACAAATAACTGGTAACCCTTTGGTCTCACTCTATTTCTTTTGTGCTCCAATTATTCCTCTTGAACAGAGTGCCTTTGCCCTCTGGATGCCTTAGTGATTTTTTTTTTTTTTTTATACTTTAAGTTCTGGGGTACATGTGCAGAACGTGGAGGTTTGTTACATAGGTATACACGTGCCATGGTGGTTTGCTGCACCCATCAACCCGTCATCTACATTAGGTATTTCTCCTAATGCTATCCCTCCCTCAGCTCCCCCACCCCTCAACAGGCCCCAGTGTGTGATGTTCCCCTCCCTGTGTCCTTGTGCTCGCATTGCTCAACTCCCACTTATGAGTGAGAACATGATGCCTTGCTGTTAAATGCCCTCTGTCTAAGTCTGTTTGGACTGCCGTTACAACAGAAACTTATTCCTCAAGGTTCTGAAGGCTGGGAAGTCCAAGATCAAGGTACCTTCAGGGTTTGGTAAGAATCTTCTTTCTCATAGACTATGTGGCACTTTCCCACTGCATCCTTACATGGGGGAAGGGTGAACAGGCCCTGTGGGCCTCTTTTATAACTGCATTAATTCCATTCATGGGGTCTTTACCCCCATGACCTAGTCATACCCCAAAAGCCTACTCCTTAATACCATCACGTAGGGATTCAGTTTCAACCTATAAGCTTTGTTTGAAAGCTAAACATTTAGACCTAGTACTCTTTCATCTTTCAAGACTCAGTTCATGTGTCACCTTCTGTATGAAGCTCTTCCTTCCTCTCCTCATGTCCACCCCCAACACTTTGTGGGGTGAATTGGCAACCTTTTCTTTGTGTTTAGTATGGACTTTCCTCTTTTAGCCCTTTATTCCACTTAATTTTCTGAAGGCAGAGGCACATCTTACTTATCCTATGTTCAAGGCCTTACACAGAACTTTAAATGCAATAGGTCTTCAATAACTTTTTGATGAATTATTATGTTGAATGTTTTTCCTAGGCATACTATAAGATATTAAGCCAAGTCCCTGCCTTATTTTCAGAATAGAGAATCTCATTATTTCATTTATACATTAAGTACCAGTAGGTGCATGACACTGTTAGTTACTGCAAAGTATATAGCTTGTAGTCTTCTAGACTCTTAAAATCTAGACTCTTTCTAGAATCTTAAAATCTACTTGAAAAGGTATATTCACAAGAAATAATTGAGCATGTGTACATAATTGATACAAATGCTTTTTTGTACCCATAAATCCCTTTATAATTTACAAAGCAAAATCTGCCTGATCTGCCATTCGATCCAATGACTACCCTGTGAGTCAGGGTGGACTCACTAGCCCCATTTGACAGATTAGTAAATTGGGCTTGAGAAGCCTTGGGTGATTTCGCCAAACACACCCAGCTGTGAATGACAGCACTGGAGCTTGAATCCAGGCGTTTGGCTCCTAACCTAGTGTGATTTTTCATAATAGGCAGCTAAATGAAAATAATTAAATGCAGGTGTTTGACTATGCAATGGAGGGAGAGTGACGTCTACATCTACTAGTATCTCCATCACCTTTGGCTATACTGAGAGGTTCAGTGTGTGTGCTGGCTTCCAATCCCAACACCCCCATGCTTTGTTCAAAATCTGCCTATAGATGAAGCCCAAGGTCTTTCTGCTAAGCTAATGGGGAAAGTTAGAGGGAGAGTAGAGGCTGAGAAAAGTATTACCTAAGGTGATATGTTAGCTATCCAAGTGTACCTAGCAAACTAGAATTTGAAAGACGTGCAGATGTAGGTATATAATTTAATGGTCTTTATGGATTCTTGCTATCCTAGCTCTGAAGCTTCAAGTCTAGTGGGGACTTTTTTGTATCAGAAATGTCTCTTGAGGACTGAGGGGCATGGTGGTGGAATGAGCAAATTTGAGTGGGAACTAAGTCATTTTCTGGCCAAAAAACAGGATTATAATAAACAAGCCATGAAATGGAAATCATTCAGATCTGAGGGAGTACTGTCTGTTCCTGTCTAAACAAGTGACTGCAATTTCCCATTTTTCTTCAGCTTTCACTTAAAGATAATATAGTCCTTTCCAGTCTTCTGACTGTCTTGTTATAGTGCCTGTAATTTCCCTTCAAATACTTCAGTGTTGATTGTGTGATGTATATATGTGAATGCAAGTTAACTGTAATCTACATTCGTGAACACTGAAAGACCTTCATTCAGGAATGTATGCCATAGAGGAAGAAATAGAAAATACTACGGCTCTCTGAATTCTAAGCCCATCTCTGAGAGTTGGTTAATTAGCATAAAGAATGGTAAAACACTTTTTTGTTGGTGAAATAAGTGGTGTTCACTCTAAATGACTGGCTAGAAAATTTGTAAAGACACCTCTGTCCTGGCATGAAAGGAGTATAAGAATCCGGTGAACCCAACAGCCTGCTACCTTCAGAGTGGTGCTCCAGGCCTGGGAGTTCATTTATTCTCTGTACCTCATGCATGGTGAAGAATGTGGGCACTGACTCTGCTGTCAGAATGTTTGATGCATATGCCTTAGTGTAAATTTCTCATGCACCGGAGATTGCCTTAAATGACTGAGAGTGGGACACTCTAAGATTACAGGATCAGCTTGTATTGTTTGGGGACCTGACTCTTGGTCAATGTCAGAATGGGGTAGAATAAGGTAGTATTTGGGTTTGAGACTTGCTTTCCTTGTTACCACCAAGTAGCCAGGTTGTTGGGGAAGAAGATATACAGTTCCACCCACTCTAATTGTTGGGTGCAACTGACATTTATCACTAGATTCCATCAACTGCTAATGGCCAAAGTGGCTTTAGGTCCTTTTGCAACAGCCCTTAACAATTCCTCCCATTCTTAAACAAATTCTTCTATTTTTTTCTGCTTTCTTCCTTTCTTCCTCACCCCTAGCTCTGTCAAATGATACCCGATCAAAGGATAGGGCATACAAATGTTTATTGAGCTTAATCTATGCCCTTTATATGCAATATTTAATTTCATCCCCATTTAAAATAAAATAGGTGTGATTTAGTAAAAGTTGAATCTCAGAGAAGTTAAGAAACCACCCTAACATCACACAGCTAGTAGGTGATAAAGCTGAGATTCAAAAGCTTGGAATTCAGAACTCACATACCGTTTTTAGCAGACAACTCCACACACAATTTTGAAAAGGGCTAATAATTGTGGGCACTTCATGCTCTTCTACCAGATGGGATGTTTTGACAAACTGAAGAATAATCATAATGACCTGTGATTGTTTTTTCCTATCAAGTGCATTCTCTGCCGTAAACAAGGAGAACTCTTGCAACCTGTGAATAGAGGTTTACTTCCTCTCTCCAGTTGCTCTCCAGCCAACCTCACCTATAGTCAGACAATGATAGAGTAACAGTAAACACGAGGGAGGTGATTAATGTGGTGTCAAGAAGCACCTGAGGTCCCTATGGATGTGTTTGATTTGATTTTTCTGAACCACTCTTATCTCTAATGCCAAAGCATGGATGGGTCTCCTAGTTCTACAAAGGCCCCCAGCCTGGCCTTCAATGACTTCTTTTCCCCTTGAAGGCTTCTTTTTACTTGGAATTTGGCCTGATCTCATCTGGATCAAGAGGTATTGTTTATCAGAAGCTGTTTACTGTAGCCCTTGCAGACGACCCCAACTCCTACACAGGTTAGGCCCACCATTAATTACTTCGAGGAAACTCCTTTGGTGTCTGCCTTTTATCCTCTTATAGATATTTCTGTAAAAGAACATGTGTTGTTAGAAGTCCTGTTTGCTCAGTGTTCTCTGTCCCTAAGACTGGCCTTCAGGACACCTGCTGGAGTCCTCTACGTTCAGTTCTGGGTATCACAGACAGCAATACTGCTAAGGAAAGCTCAGGAGATCAGGCACATGAGGGCAGTTCAAGGACAGTAGGGACAGAGTCAAGACAGAGTTAAGCTTCCATTTTGAGAAAACAACCATGTTCTGAAAACGTAATCACGCTAATTAAAATATAAAAAAGGGAAAAAAGGAAGAGCAATACATTAAGATAGGCATTTCTGTGCAATAGAAATTTAATAGAAATGCTCTGAAGTACTATCTTGGGTTAATTTAAAAACAAAAAGAAAGAAAAAGAAAGAAAGAAAGGGAAAGTAATCCAGAACAAGAAGTGACATCCTAGATCAAGGGAGGCAGACTGGAGTTCAGCTTCTAAGGAGTAGTATGGAATTGAAATACATACATAGAATTAAAGAAAACAATATTAGGTAAACACTACATTAGTCATCATCAAAGAGAGAAATTGTGAATTGAAAGACGGTTCTAACGAATTTCACAGCTCAGAGAAATAAAGAGAGAGAGAAAAGTGTCGTTAAGAAAACTGGAAGATAGACTGATGATACTTGAAGAAGAAATGGCTGAACATTTTTAAGAACTGAGACAGTTGTGGTGGCACATGCCTATAGTACCAGCTACTTAGGAAGCAGAGGCTGGAGGATCGCTTGGGCCCAGGAGTTCAAAGATGCAGTAACCTATGGTTGTACCATGCACTCCAGCCTGGGCGACAGAGCAGGACTCCATCTCTAAAACATAAAAATAAAATTAAATTAAAAATTAAAAAGACTGGGCATGGTGGCTCACGCCTGTAATCCCAGAATTTTGGGAGGCTGAGGCGGGCAGATCACCTGAGTTCAGCAGTTCAAGACCAGCCTGGCCCACATGGTGAAACCACATCTCTGCTAAAAATATGGTGGTGTGCGCCTGTAATCCCAGCTACTCAGGAGGTTGAGATGAGAATCACTTGACCCGGAAAGGAGAGGTTGCAATGACCCAAGAAGGTGCCACTGCGCCCCAGCCTGGGCAACAGAGCAAGACTGTCTCAAAAAAAAATTAAATTAAAATTAAAAAAGAATTTTTAAGACTTCATGACTGAAGAAGGTCACGAATTCTTAGAGTGGAAAGAAAGCACATACTGTGTTTTCTGTGTTTACTGTGAAGCAGGATTAAAAAGCAACAAAAAAACAGAATGACAACAAAACCCCTCAATATTTCACAGCAACATTGAAAAACACCAAGGATAAGGAGAAAATCGTTTATTTTATTTTTTAAAATTTTTAATTTTTTGTTTTTTGTTGTTAGACAGAGTCTCGCTCTGTTGCCCAGGCTGGAGTGCAGTGGCTTGATCTCAGCTCACTGTAACCTCCGCCTTCCAGGTTCAAGCAATTCTCCCGTCTCAGCCTCCTGAGTAGCTGGGACTACAGGCGCCTGCCCCCACAGCCAGCTACTCTTTGTATTAGAGATGGGGTTTCACCATATTGATCAGGCCAGTCTCAAATTCCTGATCTCAGGTGACCCACCTGCCTTAGCCTCCCAAAGTGCTAGGATTACAGGCATGCACCACCTCACTCGGCCAAGGAGAAAATCTTAAACTGAGTGTGTTGGGGTTTGTGCAGTGGGATAGGGACTGATCCTCAGATACCTGAAAAGCTGTGTCTTGGAAGAGGAGTTAGGGTGCTTCTGAGGACCTCAGAGGGTGACCCAGGCACAGGGAAGCAGATTTTAAGCGGCTTTCAGAAAGAACATTCTAATAACAAGGACTCTCCGGAATGAACAGCCTGCCTTCTAATAAGGAAGTGAGTTCTCTCTCAATACAAGATCTGCCTCTACAGAGTCCCCCCTTCTAAAGAGCCCGGGAGGGAAAGTAGGCTTGGGAGCAACTGGATGGCTGGAATCAGAGTGGTGGGGCCTGGGTTACTTGGGGCAGCTTAAACGCTATAGAAAATGGGCCATGAAGGATACAGGAAAATGGAGAGAAATGAACAGTGTCCAGAGGGGAAATGTGATTTTACCTGTGTAATGATTTGTCTGGGTCTGTCTTCTTGCTTGTCATTTTTGAAATGAATTATAAACCTTTCCTCAAATTCTACTCTACAACCTTCCCTAGAGTCAGGCAGTCTTCGTTGTCCTGTTTCTTCTCCCACTTGACACTTTTAGCTGAGTTATTCACCATCTTGAAACTGGCTGGCCTCATTACCCTTTTCAGAAGAGATCAGATGGCTAACAAAAAACTTACCCAAAACTTCTGTGTATGGAGGAGTCACTAGACATGTCTGTTTCTGAGTCTTTGTCCCTTAATTCCCCGATGTAGAAGACAGAATAATTCACCTAAAATCATGACAACTCACATCGGTAGACTGTTTGATGTTTTACAAGGCTCTCTCATGTACACTAACCTCATTTAATTTTCACACACACACACACACACACACACCACACACACAAAAGGCAAAACAGTCATTATCATCTGCAGGAAATCAGGAACTGGGAAGGATATGCAACTTGCCCAAGGACAAAAAGCAACACTCAGCAGCAAATCCAATGCCTGAGGCTCTAAATCAAGAAATGCTTCTAATGTCCTAAATTGCCTCTCTAGCTGACACAAAGAAGGGATGTTCCCATAGAAACATGGTTAAGGGTAGTTGAATAATTAGTACCAACACCTAGCACTAATCCCTGTCGTAGTATAGGCATGCAGTAAATGTTTACGGTTGAATTCGAATTGCAGTTCAGACTTCTTATGGGCTAGGTAGACTATCAGTGGGCTGGCCAGGGAAACCACCCAGTACTTTCCTCACCCCAGTACTCATTCTGCTTGAGCTACTCTGGCTTCTTGATTATATAAGAGGGAACACCAAGTTCCCTCTTGTACAATCCCAGCCCTGTCTGACACTCTATTCCCCTTTCCTATTTTATTCCCTTCTATGGCGTTTAGCATTTAGGATCATCTGACATGTCATGCATTTTACTTGCTTCTTTGGGGGTTGTCTGTCTCCCCTGACCAGAATATAAGCTCCCTGAGGACAAGAGTTTGTATGTGCTTTGTTCCCTGCAGATTTCCCAGCACATAGAATAATGCAGGACTTGTAGTAGTGCTCAAGATGTATTTGTTGAAGAAATGAATGAAGGAATTCATTTATACTGTTGTTTCTACAGACTTCTGGATTCAAACTAAAACACAAGCTGACTTTTGGAACACAAGTCAGTTCATAAATAGAGACTTGAGGAATATTTTTTGAGCACAAATAATGAAATATAGAAACTCTTTTTACTACATCATTTAAACCTAGTCTCACGTAAGGTCGAACTATGGGCCATCCACACCTTGAGACAGGTGCAGAGAAGGAGACGCACACAGCCCAGCTAGTCGGCTTGAAGCTATGTGGGAACAGATTGAGTGGAAGTTGAGGCAAGGAGATCTGCAACCCAAAAAGAGAAAAAGACATCCAGGGGGGAAAATCAATCCATCAGCCGTGGATACTGAGAATCTACTTTGAAACTAGGACTGTGCTGGGCATGGCGGGCCAGAAAAAGTCTCTAATACGATCCCAAGGAGTTAAAAATTGGCGGTGTGGAGGCAATTGTCGGGGAGACACACAAGACACCCCCAAGAATGTTTGAAGCTCTTAACTGTATGTTACAATAAGAACTCCTGAAGGAAGAGGAGATTGGCTCTCTGGGGTTTTCAGAGAAGGCTCTTTGGAGGAGGTAGTCTCTAGCCTTCAAAGACAGGTGAGACTTCTCACCCCAGCGGGGAAGGGGAGAAGAAGGGCATATCCTACCCTGGGCCAGCAGAACTGGTGCTGCAGAGGCAGGGACCTGGGTGCTGCAGGCACAAAGTTCTGCGCTAGCAAATCTAAAAATACCCGCCCTCTCTAGTTTTTTCTTTCCCTCTTGGTCTCTTTTCTTCTCACCCTCCTTCCTATTTTCTTCATTCTCTGATGATCCTTTCTGGCAACCCTGGGACTCACTTGCTCATCTCTCCAGGGAATCTCTGACCAGCTGGAGGGGCCAAAACCTTGCAGGACTCCCCGCAGTTCAGGTACAGGTTGGCAGCAGCTCCCGAGGCCCCCACCCCCTCGACTCAGTTCTTTCAAATGCCAATTAACAGGTGTCAGAAATGCTGGTCTGAGTAAGAGATCCATGTCTGCATAACAACCCAACTGTTTTGGCTCCCCACCCGTGAGCATAAATATCGTGGTGTTTGAGCCCTTGGGGCCTGTGGAGTTTACAAGTATGCTGTCAAGATCTCTTCACTGGGCTAGTGCTTGAAGTGCTGCCAAAAAGCGAGGGGACTCCTGTGCTTTTATGTGTTCCCAAGCGCAGGCCACCCTGGCTCCAGGAGGAGCCCTCTGGGGACCGAGTGTCGGTGTGAATCTCAAACAGCAAGCTGACATTCCGGTTGGGAGTGTGACAGTGCATGCCTGGGTGATGATGCCAGGGCGGCAGGTGACACGGGTCCACCACAGAGGGGGAGCGTAATTGGAGTGGCTTCTAGTTACATGTCCTCAGAGCTCTGAAGGATGGAATCAGGGTCGGGGGAGCAGTTAGAAAATGATGTTACAAAATCCGGATGTCCTGATCAAATTGAGACCACTGAGATGGAGCATTCAGAGCACAGATGATCCCAGTGTTCCCAAAAAAGGCATCCAACGTGGGCTCATCTAGGACTAATGACATTGCAATCCAGAGATACAGACCACTGTCAACCAGTGGAATGCACCCATACACATGTGCACATGTGCACACATACACACACACACGGGCATCCATGTGATGGGCTCTAGAAGCCCAGAAGAACCCCTCTTTCAGGGCACTCCCCTCCCCCAGGCCTCACCACAGCCACTGAGGACCTGGATAAACATCTGAAAACACAGTGGCTGCCAGGGAGGAGAAAAAAGAGGCCAGGGTGGAATGGGATGGGGCAGGGCATGGCGACAGGAAGAGCTCAAAAGATTCTCAAGTTGGGTGACTACCAAGGTCGGCTTGTCTCAGAGGGCAGCAGGGCCACGGCCTGGCGGGTGGTGGGGCAGCAAGCGTTGGCCGGCTTCTGCCGTGTGGGGCAGCATTTCTCTGCCTTCACCACCCCACCTCAGGCTCTGTTCAGAGGTCAGATCTAGGAGAGATTCTTGGACCGTTTGTCGAGTTGGTTCCACCCCAACGAGAACCATATCAAAAGGCTGAGCACATTTGACCTCATCAGCTTTGGGGTCTGCACAGCAAGTTGGAAAAATCCCCAGTAAGAGGCCTCATGGGAGGACTACATCACCATCCCCCTCAGACCCAGACTGGTTATGCTTTGTAATAATTATTCTAGAAACATTGGTGGAAACGAGGAAAGCTTTCCCAATCTCCCCTAACTCTTTTGCCATTTGTCATAGAAGTCCAGAATATTCTAGATTTTATATTTGTGGGGACCAGCACCAGAAAGAGGCAGAGAAGTGTACAGGATCACGTACTTCTTTGGTGGCAAAACCCAGCCTCTTGGTCCCTAATACTCTTTCCGTTAAATTCCTCCTTGTTCTCTTGGTCTTCTTTGTATCTATTAACTTATGAAGAAGATAACTTTCAATAATTAAATGTGTCCTTAGGAATATTTCCTCGCCCCTGAGTTATATTGGAAACTCTGAGAACAGAGGAAGATGGCCTTTATTTCTTTGCTCCCTGGTCTGATTTAACTTTACAAGTCTCCGTGCAGTGCCTACTCCATGAGCTGCTTTCCCGATTTGAGGGGAAAATACAGTCCACACAGACACTATCCTGAGAATCGCCCCATGAGCCTTTCCCAAATCCCAAAGATGACGTAGAGTCCTGCCCCTCAAATGTCAGGATTTGGACGAAGTCACCTGCCTCCAAGCGAAAGCCAGATGCCTACAGAGGTGAAATAGGAAGCTCTCAGAAGGATGAGATCAGATCTCTCTAAAAGAAATCTCGTTGGATGAAGACAGAAAACAAATAATTTCCCCCAGCAGAGGAAAGCTATTTGTTTATCTGTTCCATGGGGGCCAGAGGGTCTGGAGCTGTAAAATCTGAAGGCAGTGCATGTTTTAGAAAGTTGTTGGTGGGATCATTTTTATTGTACAGTGCATGGCCCTAAGATGGCCAAAGGGGAGTGTCAGAGCCTCGAATGTTTGTCCTTTTTTGGGAGGCCACTCTGGGCAGACAATTCGCTGATCATAATCACTTTTATATGTAACTGGACCTTAATTCATTTGGTAGTATGAGCTACGGAAGGGCGGCACAGATTAGAGAGCTATGTCTGTAACTGACGAAATCTGCGCCTGGCGTGCATTTGTGGGGAAATTAAAAATAAAATGAAGCTCATCTGAAAAATGCGTGGACTGGAATTAGCCGTCTCCTGACCGGTCACGCATGGAACTTGTTGGAGATGACCAGGACAGAAAAGTGAGACCTGGGCAGCACATCGGGCTGCGCCGCCCGCCAGGATCTGGGGAGCCTGTCATAATTTATAATGGATTATCTTAGGAAATAGATGAGGACAGCTTGTGTTCAGGAGCCAGGAAAGACTACTTTAGTTTTAAAAAGCTGGGTGGGGTTGGGAGGGGGCACAGAAAACATGTCCCAAAAATGCATGACCCATTGTTATTTATTCTGCAAGATATTTAGTGTCTGGACTTGGATTGAATTAACTCATCAAATCCTCTGCTATGAACATGACATTTGGTGGCAGCTAACATCGCCACACCAAGTAAATGGCACCCCTTGCCTGTGCTGGTGCTGCGACTCATGTTTGCACCCCTCATTATAAGGTACATATCCAAATGTATTGGAATTTTTATAGGTAACACTTTGAGTTTCAAAGACTGGGGCTTACACACACACACACACACACACACACACACACTGGAGGGTATCTTCCCATTTTCCCACTATGACTTCTCTTTGATTTTCTTCCAACATTGCCAGTGATGTCCACTTTGATTTCATCAGATGTCACTGTTCTGGACTAACTACTTTTGATTGCACACAGAGGAGAAAGGGAAGTAACATTTGTTGACTCTTCTCTGGTCAATGTGATAGTGTGTTACGTAAGTCTGTTGTTAACCTTCACAAAGACACTTTGCAATACTGTCATTCTGCTGATTTTAATGATGAGGCAACTGGGACGTGGAGAGATTACAGAACTTGCCAAGGTCTACCATTCAGTAAGTGGCCTAGTCAGGCTTTGAACCAAGACCACTGGAGCTTCAAGCCTGGTCTGTGCACCCAGTCAAGGTGAAGCCAGAATCCTACTGTAACTGGGCAGGATCTACAATATCAGAAGAATTTGGATCCAACAGCAGGCTTTATTTCAATCCTTAACTCACCCAACCTAGTCCTCAAATCCAAGCTTCTTTTCCTGAAAAAATTACAAAAAAACCCACAAAAAACTGCACTTCAAACTTTGAAAGGTAATAGCAATTAAACAACTTAGTTTCCATTGTCAGTCTGGTTTCTCTGCCTTAGTGGAAAGTCTAATGGGATATTTTACAAGGATGACAAAGACAGATAATGACAGTCAAACCAGCACATAAATCTTCCTTGAAAGCTTGGTAATTAAAGGCTTTGCATTGTTCTTTAATAACAGTCACCTTTTTACTGCATTGGGATAAAGGCACAAGCTCTGAAATATATTTGCATTTCAGCCACACTCTTGAGTGAACACAATCTCTAGATTTTCATTCAGAGGAACTGCATTTCAACTTCTGTAGAAAGAAAGACCAAGAAGTAGCTGTTTCTTCCAAAATGCTGGCAGTATGCAAACATTTAGTGCACTAGAGCTTAGATGCTAATCTGTGAATTCATACCTGTGTTTTAGGGGGGCTTCAGGCTTATAAGAAAGGGCAGACAAGAAACCTTGATGTAAAATATAGCCATAGCCTTCCTACATGAAATGCCTATATCCAACGACCATGGTCCTGGAGCATGTGTGAGTTAATGTGACTCACTGGGGAAAAGTTCAATGTGTTCCTCAACAATGCCTGTGTCTACAGAGTAGAGGAAGTAGGAGGCCATGTGTTATTGAGAGATTTCTGAAACAACATATCCCAAATAACTTTTACTCCTGCCTGATGCATGAATTCTGCCATGAAGGTGAAAGGAAAAGGGGGTAAACATTTAACAGACACCTACTATGTGCCAGGCACTGTGGTAGGCAGTCTCAAATCTTTTTAATCCTCATCACAACCCTCTGAAGTATTATTCTCTTTTTAGAGATGAGGAAATTGAAGCTAAGACAGGTTAGGTTACTTGCCAAGCATTACATAACCAGAAGACAGCCTGAGATTTAAATTCACATGTATCGGACTCCCAAATTAAACTCTTTGTCCTCTGTTAAAATGTGCCTGTCCCTGGGAAAGGTGGCACATGAAATCCTATCAGTCATTCACACTGTAGTGTAATGAATTTATTCTACCCTTTCCGAGAAAGTTTCGATTAAGAAGCCTAAAGGTCTAGATTCCACAAAGAGGAAGAAAATACAGAAGGGAGGGGGCAATGATGATGAAAACATGTATCAGTCACTTTCCAGTTTTGCCTACCCCTAAATACCTGTGGCTAACTTGACAGAGCAGGCAAAAGGGGGAAAGGAAGATGTGAAGAACAAAGTCTTTCTTTCACTCTTGGTTTTGAAAAGATAGTTAAGAATAGAGATGGTGCTGTGTTCCAAGAGTGACAACGTTGAGAAGGGAGGAAGGGAATTACATGTAATTTGGCTCAGCCAGCCGGGCATGATGGCTCACACCTGTAATCCAAGCACTTTGGGAGGCCGAGGCGGGTGGATAATGAGGTCAGGAGTTCGAGACCAGCATGGCCAATATGGTGAAACCTTGTCTCTACTAAAAATACAAAAATTAGCCGGGCGTGGTGGTATGTGCCTGTAATCCCAGCTACCAGCTACTCAGGAGGCTGAGGCAGAAGAATTGCTTGAACCCGGGAAGAGGAGGTTGCAGTGAGCTGAGATCATGCCCTTGCACTCCAGCCTGGGCGACAGAGTGAGACTCTGTCTCAATAAATAAATAAATAAATAAATAAATAAATAAATAAATAAAAATAAATAATAATTTAGCTCAGCCTAATTCAGGATAAAAGACCAGCTGATCTAAGTTGGGTTACAGCATAGACATGGGGCTGCAGAGCCTATGGGCTGAGCAGGTCCGAGACTGAATTATTATTTCTCCTGGCACCTTTCTCAAACTAATCTGCTCAACATCACAGGCTTGGTCTCTGGGATGCGGTGTCATGGGGAAGAGCTGATGACTGGCGCTAGCCATCTCACTTTCTAGCTCTGTGACCTCCAGCTGCTGCTGACCCTCCCGGAGACTTCATTTGTAAAACGAAACTCAGAACGCCTGCTTCACAAGATAACTGTGAGAATTCAGTAGTGTAACGTGCAGGTAGCACTTAGTGAATGGTAACTAATGCTACTGTATAATCTACAGGCAGGATACATGAGGAATTTTGATCCAGGAAGCTTTGGGGCCAAGTTGACGTTAGCAATTGACAGAGCTTTCACTTGCTACATGGCGTGTACTTGAGGGATGGTGGGAAGGACGTTCAGCTCCAGAGTACCTCCTTTATCTAAAAGCCATAGTATCTGGAATTCCACATTCGGGATACATTCCTTTGGCAGCTGTTCCAAACATCCTTTTATTAATTCCTTTGATGGGAAACACATTATGTCAGTAGCTACTAACCCAAGCTGTCCATTGGAATTGTCATAGGGGTTGGGAGGTAGGGAAGGTTAAAGAATGCTGATACCCAGCCCTCACCCCAGACCCAAAAAATTAGAACCTCTGGGAGGAGCCCAGGCATTAACAAAAAAACAAAAGCAAAAACTTTGCCAAGTGTTTCTACCATATAGCCAGGGCTGAGAACCCCTGCGTTACAGTATTTGATTCTACTAGAATGGAAGCCCCAGGAGGCCAAGAAATACAGCATGGCATTCCCAAGCTTCCCACTGTGCTTGGCACAAAAAATAGTTGACTTACAAATTCATCGTTGGTGTTGTTGAATGAAAATAAAAGTGTTAGTGACTCTAAATTCCACCTTAGTGAGAGCCAGAGATGAGATTAAAGACAAGGGACTGGAAAGCACAGAGAAGGGAAGTAAGCTCTAGGTCATTACAGAAGAGCAAGTCTCCTTTCATAGAAAATTCAGCTGCTTGTTACTCTCATGATGTTGCTAACAGGAAAGGGCTGATCTCTTGGAGGAAGGGCAGATGCTACATTAGGACTGAAAAAAAGACATGCCTCTTCAAGTTTCTAGAAGAAATTGAATACAAACAGAAAATTTCCCATTAAGTATTTCAAAAAGTTCATCTGGCAGTTGGAAGAAACAGAAAACAACATGTCCTGAAATCAGAGAGCTCGACCTTCAAATCTCACACCTGCCATTATTAACTATGCGACCTCACAGAAGGACGGAGTTTTTTCCTGTTTGTTTTTGTTTTTGTTTTGAGATGGAGTCTCGCTGTGTTGCCCAGGCTGGAGTGCAGTGGTGCAATCTCGGCTCACTGCAACCTCTGCCTCCCTGGTTCACGCCATTCTCCTGCCTCAGCCTCCCAAGTAGCTGGTACTACAGGTACATGCCACCACGCCCAGCTTATTTTTGTATTTTTAGTAGATACGAGGTTTCACCATGTTGGCCAGGATGGTCTCGATCTCTTGACCTCGTGATCCGCCTGCCTCAGACTCCCAAAGTGTTGGGATTACAGGCGTGAGCCACCGCGCCTGGCCACCTGTATTTTTTAAAGTATTTCTGATTCTCAGAGTCTATAAAAGGGGGAGTAATATTGATGATCTCCTAGGAGTGTTGAAGAACACTTGGTGAATTGACTGGCACATATCAGGCTATTGGAGTCTATTACTTCCCTCCTTCTGTCCTCCCTCCTTCCCTCCCTTTCTGCCTGGCAAACAAAGTTATCAGTTATTCTAGGGATAAATAACTTTTCAAAAATGAGATATCAGACTAGTGATCCCCATATTTCCAAATGCTAATTGTTGTGGGAATTTTAAGGAGAGATGTGGAACTGTGTGGAAACTATGCTGACTTTATAGGGAGGTTTTCTTCTTTTTCTGAAGTCATAAAGAATGTAAATATCATTACAGTTATCTCTTGTTTTAAAATAAGCTCACTAGAAATCAAATATGAAACTGTTTTGTCATGGTAACATTTTAATGGAAAATTTTAATTCCCTAATATTCTCATGGTAAATTTTCTACACATACAAGTTTTCATCTCATTTTGAGTTATTGTGGAAACGTTATATTTTTCTAGAATTTATCTGCATACTTTTTAGCTGTACCTGTTTGCATTATTATATTTTTAAATGGTTTCTCTATGGACCAAGATGCATAATGTTAATATTTCGTGAGGTCAGGAGTTCGAGACCAGCATGGCCAAAATGGTGAAACCTTGTCTCTACTAAAAATACAAAAATTATCTGGGCATGGTGGTATGTGCCTATAATCCCAGCTACTCAGGAGGCTGAGGCAGAAAAATCGCCTGAACCCAAGAGGCAGAGCTTGCAGTGAGCCGAGATCAAGCCATTGCACTCCAGCCTGGGTGACAGAGCGAGACTCTGTCTCAAAAAACAAAAAAAACCAAAAAACAAAAACAAAACAAAAACAAAAAAAAAGACGGAAAAAAACCAAATAATAATTTAGCTCAGCCTAATTCAGGATACAAGACCAGCTGATCTATGTTGGGTTACAGCATAGACGTGGGTCTGCAGAGCTACTGCAGAGTAACTCCTTAGAGTTACTATTGTACATTGCAACTGTATACAGGTCAATTTTCTCCCACTCTGTACTTTATGATACAGTTGTCATATCTATTTACCTACCTGTGTTATACATCTCACAAGACAATGTTAAAATGTTGTAATTTTTGCTTTAAACAGTCATATGTCTTTTAAAGAAATCAGGAGGAGACAACTTTTTATATTTACCCAGATATTTACCATTTCTGATGCTCTTCTTTCATTCCTAGAGATCCAGGATTGCCTCTGGTATCATTTCCCTCCAGTCTAATGAGCTCCTTTCCTTCATTCCTGTAGAGCAGATCTGCTGATGACAAATCACCTTTGTTTTCTCTGATCTGAAATTATCTTTATTACACTTTTATTCTCCAAGAATATTTCACTGGATATAGATTTCTGGCTTGATGGGTGGTGGTTGCAGTGGTTGTTTTTCTTTCAACACTTTAAAGATTTTTGTCTCACTGTGCTCTTGCCTTCAAGTTTCTGAGAAGAGGGCAGAAACTTTATTCATTCATTATTCATTCAAAGCATTGTTTTCTTGTATATAACGTGCCACTTTCCTCTAGCTGTTTTCAAGATTTTCCCTTTATCTTTAACTTCCAGAAGGCTGATGTGCCTAGGCATAGTTTGCTTTGTGTTTATGCCAGTTGAGCTTAGCTGGATAAATCTGGACACTTTCTACTTCTGTCAAAGTTAGGAACTCTTCAGCCAGTTTTTCTTCAAATGTTTTTTTCAGCCCATTATCTCTCTACTCTGTGAGACTCTGGTTACACATATGTAAAATCTTTTGATATTGTTCTTTAGGTTCTCAAGTCTCTTCATTTTCTTCTCTATTTTTTTCTCTTTTTTCTTCAGATTGGATAGTTTCTATTGATCTATCTTTCCATTCATGGGTTCTTTCCTCTGTCATCTCCATTTGGCTCTGAATTTCCTTCAATAAGTGTTTTATTTCAGATACTGTTGCTTTGATTCCTTTTTATGGTTTCTGTTTCTCTGCTGAGATATCCTATCTTTTCACTAATTTTGAATGTGCTTTTCTTCATATCACTTAACATATTTATAGTCACTGCTTTAAATCTTTGTCTGCTAAGTCCAACATCCAAGCTGTCTTAAAATCCTTCTTTCTCTTAAGAATGGGTCACGTGCTCATTTCTTTATATGTCAAGTAATTTTGCTTGTATCTGGAACATTGTAGTGTTAAATTCCAGATACTCTACATTCTGTTATATTTTCCCCCAAACTGTAAACTTTTTTGTTTTAGCAGGCAATTAACTTGGTTGGATTCCAGCTCTAAACTCTAACATTTGGCTGGCACCTCAAATCTCAGCTCCATTCCTTTGGCTTTAGAAGGGACTTTTAGAGTCTGTTCTGTGCATTCATAAATCAGGTGTTAGCCAGAAATCTGAGCAGAGTTTATATACAGAATTTGTAGCTTTCCCTTTCTGGCTTTCTCCAAGGACATCCTTACTTTCTCATGGCTCTGGTTGCCCTGTCTTCTGGCTCTATAAGCCAATAAGATTGAGGGTTTCTCCGTTATTCTCAGCAAACTAACACAGGAACAGAAAACCAAACACCACATGTTCTCACTCATAAGTGGAAATGGAACAATGAGAACACATGGACACAGGGAGGGGAACATCACACACTGGGGCCTATCGGGGTGGGGGAGGACAAGGAGAGGGAGAGCACTAGGACAAATACCTAAGGCATGTGGGGCTTAAAACCTAGATGACGGGTTAATGAGTGCAGCAAACCATGGCACATGTATACCTATGTAACAAACCTGCACATTCTGCACATGTATCCCAGAACTTAAAGTACAATAAATAAATAAATAAATATCCAGTAAATCGTGCTATAAAAAAAAGATTGAGGGTTTCTTTCTGTTTTTAAAACCCTGTACGCTGTTGCTTTTGGATTGCTTTTTGAAAGCAATCTGTGTCCCAAAATAGGGAGGGAAGTCTCCCCACACTCTTTCTTTCTTCTAAATGACAATCCAGAATCTGCCCCCAGAATCTACCTTTCCAGTTCTCTCAAATAGTTATATTTTTATTTTGTTTATAGTTTGAGGTTGGTCTGGTAAGAGCTCACTTGTCCCTACTCTGAGCAAAACCAAACCACATATTTGCTTTAGGTTTTCAACTTTGTCACTATAGGGTCATTTTCTCATAATTACTTTCACTGTTTTTGGTATCTATATTATGCCTTCATTCTCATTCTTAACCTTTTGGCTCTTTTTTTCCTTTGATCAGGCTTACAACTTTTTTTTCTTTTTCTTTTTCTTTTTCTTTTTTGTACAACTTTTCAAAGAACTGCTTTTGGAATTTATGGTTTTTTTTCTTTCTAGTTGTTTCCTTATATTACAGCTTGTGTTTTTGTAATTCTGGGAGGAAAACATAAGAAATAATTGTACATTAACATTTGAGGTGGACCAAGATTTGGAAGATACATTTTTCATCTTAATTCATCTATACCAAGGAAAGAGAGGGGGGCTTAGGAGTATAGAGAGGCAGCAGGGGAGGAAGAACCCTCCTACCCACTTCCAATGTCTTATTACCATGGACCATTTTATTTGCATCTCAGGACAATTTCCCTGTTGGTCTGAAGTTTGTACACATCTTGCTCTAAAAGCCTGCTTAACGGCGTTGGTTGAAGAATTGATGACAATAAACTGGAATAATCCAGCCTAGCTTTGACATCAAAGAGGAACAAGGACAAAATCAATGAGACTAGAGGAATGAAACTGTTTCTCCAAGATGACATAACTGGACTAGAACTAAGGTGTTTCCAAGTGGAACCATGCTCAAGGAATGGACATGGAAGTTACACATGTGGCAAAGGTCTCTGCTTAGAATGGAGCTTTCCTCTAAGCTGATACAATACTGTTGCTTGTAACCACTTACAAAACCTGGATATTGTAAAGTGGTAGCAATGAAATCTCAACAGGGAAGCTTAGCTGTAAGTATCAGTACTGGCCAGCTCTTGAGCACTCCAACTCACCAAACCTGGAGAGGGCAGTACAGCAGGAGAGACAAGAGATTCCTGGTGAGGTCATTCGTGTGCCAACTGCTCCTCATTAACAGACATTTGGGGCCCCTCCTCGTCTTGTTTTAAGGAAGATATGCTCCCTCAGCTCCAGTCAAACTGACTGGCTGATTGTCTCTGGGACACGCCTGAGTGTTCAGGGCACACTGTTTAGGGCAAAGCACAGAAGGGTTTCCAAAACATGCTGCAGCCCATGAGCAAAATGCTTTACCTCGAGAGCACAAGAAAGTCTAGTCCTTCAAGCAAATGAGGCTAAGTGTATTTTCTTCTATTTTTTGCTGCCTACAGAGCTCAACCTAAAGCACGTTTGATAAATATTTCTTGATTGATTTCCATCTTCCATATTTTCCATCTTTTCATCATTCCATTTTTCTTTTTATATTTACTCCCATCTTTCATCTCAACTCCACCATCTATGTTATTCCTAAAGGCAGAACAACCCAGTCTTTCAGTTGCAAACTTCAGGGAGAAAACAAGGTTTTCTGAGTCTGAGACTGGGATGTCCAAGATCAAACACTAACTGTGACCACTATGACATTTGGAAACACTTTGTGGTGGGCAGAACAGTGACTTTCCAAAGTTACTCACGTTCTAATTTCTGGAACCTGTGAATATGTTACCTTACACGGCCAAAGGGACTTTGTGGATGTAAGTTAACGATCCTGAAGTGGAGAGATTATCCTGGATTGTCCAGATAGGCTCAGTGGAATCACAAGTGTTCTTTAAATGTGGAAAAGAGAGGAGAATTACTGTCAGAGTGATACACTGTGAGAAAAAGCCGACTGGCCACTGTTAGCTTTAAATGTGAAAGGGGGCCGTGAGCCAAGAAATACCGCAAACTCTAGAAGCTGAGAATGGAAGGAAACAGGTTCTTCCCTGGAGCCTCTGGAATAAATGCAGCCTGCCAGCATTTTGATTTAAGCCCATTAAAGCCCATTTCAGACTTCTGACGTCCAGAACTATGAGAAAATATATTTGTGTTGTTTTAAGCTATGAAATCTATAGTAATTTGTTACAGCAGCAATAGGAAATTAATATACCCATCCTGATGTTTATTTCATTCCTGCAACATTTTTTATTTTTCTGAACTGTAAACTCTTGTTGAGACAAATGTTTCATAAGCCAAAGGACCCTCTGAATGTACTACTTAGTTTTCAGAACTACATTATTTTCCTCCTTGGTCTGTACATTGGTGCTTAATAACCTGTGGTTGTAAAATCACCTATAGGTGCCATATCTGACACAGGATGTATCAGCATGGAAGCATTAAAGTCAGAGGTTTAGGTTTCCTTAACAAGCTATTTTTATCTTATTTTATAATTCTTTATATTTATAATTCAGCAATTTGTGCAGGGGTAACAGTCTAACAATTTATTAACCACATGGACCCCTACAAATAAAGATAATGGGTGCTGTCCCATATGCTCTACCAGTGCGCACTAGATGAAAGTCAGTCCTAATCGTGAATGTCCTAACAATTATACTTCTTGCATACAGATAGGGATATGGTCTAATGAATTAATCCTTGCTGATCAGGATAACCTGACAGGCCAACTAGGTTGAAACAATTCAGTTGGATTATACAATGGTGAGAATGCTGATAAAAATAAAAAATGTTACATTGTACTTTAGTAACTCTATTTCTTTGGACTCTTTTTGTTATTGAATAAATACATTTGCTAATGGCTTCTTGGTGCAACTTTGCCCTGTAATTGTGAAATGCTCATTGATGGATAGATAGATAGATAGATAGATAGATAGATAGATAGATAGATAATTCAGGTTAATAGAGGTGGGTCTACCTAGCAGGCTGGCTGAATTATCTGGTTTCCCATCATTACTGCAGCCAGCAGCAACCCTTAGCTTTTGCAATATCTTCCACATCTCACTCTTCAATTAGAATCTATCATACATAGCATGGCTTCATAAAAATCCCTGCCAGAACTTCTACTCAAACATAGTCAAAATAGCTGGGGAAGTGAATTCCAAAAGTCTGGACCTGATGTCAAGAATCTTGAAAGTACAAAAGGAGAACTAAGCATTGTTGGCAGAAATACACATGTCATTGAAACTGCCATAATGGGAAACTACCTAGAGAAATAATAATCCCCAAGGGAATTAGGTCTCATCTGTCACATTAGGGTTTCATAAATCAACTCAGACAACATAAGTAGGAATCTGATGAGTCATTTAGAAAGTTAAGAACAAAGGGGAACATTTAGACAACGGTTGGTGCCAATTCAGGGAATACCAGGGGCTACAGACACAGTGGTTGGGAACCCAGTCTCCATGAATGAGAAAAAGCTTGTCAGCACTTGGGAGAAATCTCTGCACTGGGCCAAATGCTAAGCATGGCAAACATTGCTGTTGGACTTCAGTATAACCCCTGCCCCCTCCAGAAACTCCTTGGGAGCCCTGGTGGCCTTATATTGTCTCTTGAATATCCAAGACAGGGAGGTGCCTTGTGTGAACCTAAACTTCTCTGACCATGCTATTTTTCCTGAAATGTTTTATCTCTTCTTCTCTAAGTCACTGCAAATAATTAGTAGATATATAACTGCCCTTACCACTGCCAAGGTCTATTATTACCTCCTCCCATTCAATTTATTCGCCCATCAAAACCAGACAATTTCCCTCATAACAACTCTTTTTCTAATACCTTCGAAGGATCCTCTCTGTATCTGTAACAAATTCCGAACTCCTTAACCTGGCATCAAGCGCCTCTAAGAATTGTTTCTCATCTTATCAACCATGGATTGCCATCATTTTGCTCCAAGTAAAGGCAATCTTTCTGTTTCCCCTACATGTTTCCTGTGCTTCTCCACACCCCTATGGAACCCTTTAGCCTTGATTGTCTTTTTCTGTATCTGCATTTTAGAGTCGTTCACAGCCCACTCTAACACCACCTTCTTCACCATTCTCCCTTCTTCCTTTACATCATTCAGAAGTTATAGTTCCTACCTTTGAACTCTAAGGTCAGCCACATCTCGATGATATCACTTTCTACTATAGTCCTTGTGCATGTAGTTCACTCAAATTGATAGGTTGTCAGAATAGAGGGCTATCTGTGAGGTATTCCTGCATCTCCCACCTAGCAGGGTGCCTTGCTCTTAGGCGCTTAAAAAGGAGTTGCTGAAGAAAATATCCTAAGGTGTTTATTTACTATGCTATCCCACTCTAAAATTATAAACATGCATTTTAATAGGTATTTTAATTCCAGATAAAATAACCCAAAGTCATAATGTGGGACTTTTCAGAAGATGCATTCGTGAGGTATTTTGGGGAAGGTGAGAATGTTCCTCCATCAATCATACCTTATGGCCATCGTGTCTTCACTTACAAGCAACAGCCACCCTTGCAAAA
The DNA here is from genome assembly GCF_003255815.1 of Theropithecus gelada. Classification (NCBI taxonomy): domain Eukaryota; kingdom Metazoa; phylum Chordata; class Mammalia; order Primates; family Cercopithecidae; genus Theropithecus; species Theropithecus gelada. Next base: position 37,769,064 of record NC_037673.1, on the reverse strand, counting down.
AGTCACTTCATGACCCCTTAACACACTTCTCACCATCGTAGAAGAAGCTGGCTCCTGGAAAGGTAGCTGAAGCAGACATTGTTGGTTTATTGACCACCAGGCATTTCTCTCTTCCTTTACTTTTTGTTCGGGTCTTCACCCCTCCTTTACATGACTCAAAGAGCAAATCTTCATTCATCTTAAGTAGCTGTTTCATTTCTCATGTCAGTGATTGGTTCAGAAAGAAGCCTGTTTGGGGGGTTCTAAGAAGATATCCTTACTTATTAAAAAAGATACACAGAAAAGGCAGTCTCTCTTCTGCTGGACATCCTCTAGATGTCCTATAGATCATGTAAAGTCCAGATTGTCTGTTCTATAGATGTCAACTACTGTAAAACTATCAAATCTTGTAACTTTAGATTTTACTAATTTGATGTTTTCTGTAAGACTGTGGCTGAACTGAATTTCATCTTTTTTCCAACTTTTATTTTAGATTTGGTGTATATGTGAAGATTTGTTACAAGGGTATATTGTGTGACGCTGAGTTTTGGAGTACAATTGAACCCATCACCCAGGTAATGAGCTTACCGAGAGTATATTTCCCAATAGGAAGTTTTTCAAACCTTGTCCCCTCCTGCCCCCTCCTGTAGTCCCCAGTGTCTGTTTTTCCCATCTTTGGGTCAATGTGTACCCAGTGTTTAGCTCCCACTTATAAGTGAGAATAAGCAGTATTTGGTTTTCTGCTTCTGTGTTACAAATTTCATCTTTGATTAAAAGAATCTTGTAAAACCAATTCACAGTGTAAATCGCATTTTAGGAAGCATTGTTAAAGAGAGGTACTAAGTAGGATGATGAATAAATTGATAGATGAATGACATTATATTTTGTTCATTCATTAATTTAACTATTAATTGATGAGCCTTTTTCAGCTATGATTACAAAGTCCTATCTGTCATCCTGGAGGAATTGTGAAGAATCACAAAGAGTAAATTATGTCAAAATAACTTGTTGATTTTAATATGCCTTCTCCCAGAATGATGGATGACTGAATAATGCTAAACACAATGAACCTTAATTTTATCAAGGTTTTTGATACATCTTTTAGTGTCACATTTCTTTCAATAATACTTTTTGTACAAAACAGTTTATAATTCAGTTTTCATTAATTAACAACAAGAACAGTCTCAATCCATGACTGAGATTGGATTTCTTCTCAGTAAGTCAAAATTCATGAGAAGTAAACTTACCGTTTTGGGTAAGTACAGTATAAATAACTAGACAATGTGACAATGATTGATTCTTATTTCTTAAAGGACTAGAAGGGGACAAAGGAGGTAAAAATGTAACTGATGGGTTTTATATGAATCATTAGATTTGGTCTATATGTCACAGTAGTTCCCTTCCTCTTCCCAGAAATCTCTTGGTATTAATTTGGATGTTATAAAGCAGCTGAGCTTTGGAAAGTCTGTACGTCGTGAGAGTCAGCGAATGCACAATACAGTAATCATCACATGAGTGCAGCCTATCACAGAGTAGCACTCCTGAAAATATCAAACAGAGGGAGGGAGGGAAAGAGTCATGCTGGTGGGTTCACCCCTTGGACATCCTTACTGATGGGCAACTATCTAGTTTTAAAAATCTGGGCTCCACCAACTGGCATTGGTGGGTCAGGAGTGATTTCTTCCAATGCTGCTTCCATGATGTAAGCAAACAGACACCACTTTTGTTCCACTGTACCCCCACGCCCTGAAACTCACAAATGCCTTCATGATGGGCTGGCTCCTGGAACGTACAGCCCCCACAGCTGATTTCCTTTCTGGCAAGATGCCTCCTGGTAAACATCACTGGGTGAGCAAGAGGATGTGTGGGTCCAGAGCGCTGATATAGGGCTGTGATTCTGATTATGCCTTTGGTCATTGGTCATCATTGTCTTCAAACTGCATATTATGAACACCAATTGTATTGGGGACTGTTAGGCATGGAGGGGAAGGCTTGTTATTTTCTATTCGGGGAACCGTTATTAGAGTTTACCATCTTCAGACTTCTATTGCTATATCTTGGGAATGAAGGGAAGACAGGATGTGGACTGGAATCTTCTGTGCCCGGAAAATAATAAGAAACTTGATTGTGGCTCAGCTGTATCATCACCCCTGCTCTCTTGGCTCTTGTTTACAGAACTCAAATCGGAAGATAGGCATATTCCTTATCTTAGGGCAGTTTTCTCAGATGCAGATTCTGAAATGAAGGAGGGAAGTAGAGGAAGATGGATGATGAGCAGGGAAGGGAAAAAAGTCAAGCAGGGGACTGTGGTTTATGAGAAATTTCAGAAAGGGGATGTAGGCCTGATCCTGCAGGAGAACTCCGGAGTCTGAATCATGTCTCTGAGTTTTTCCCAAAGGAGGCAATGAATCCAGGCTTTCCCTCTCCTTTGCCAGTCATTGGCTAAGGGCTGTGCAGGGAGGATGTAACCCCTTAGGCACTTCTGGTTTTCAGGCTTGCAGACAAAGGGGCAGTCATCTGAGAGAGTCACAAGGGTGAACCTAGAAAAAAAAATCACACAGAAGCTAGAGGAAAGGCACACCAACATAGCAAAATGGATCTGAGGGGATGTGAGAAGAGCAGAGAAGTGGCCACTACGCTACTGGTCAGAGATGCCCATCCTTTAGCCAAAGGTTGTTCTATATAGCTGTCAATGCCTGTCTCAGGAACCTTTCAGATTATGGTTTTGTGAGAGTCACGCTAAAACCTAAATACAATAGGATTAGTACATACATAGTGCAAATTATAGTCTATACTTGAAAACTGATGGCCAAAATATTTTAAGGAATCTTGAAAACCATTAGAATTATTGGTATTTGATTTTGTCATTTTCTCTGCATCCTTGACCCACCAAAGTAGTCTCCTTCACTTGTTTTAGCTTGGCCAATCCTTTATATGCATAAATACATCCTCCTCCAGAAAGGCCTCCCTAATACAGTGAGATGGTAGCACTATTACCCAAACTTCTACCATTTAATGAACACTCATGTTATTCATTTTTATATAAATATTAATTTTCCAAACAGACTGCACGATCCTTGAAGACAGGGATTTTGCCTCATCCTTCTTCTTACCTCTCCTCCTCCAGCATCCACCAGGGTGCCCTACAGTCATAGCATGTGAATGAACACTTAATGATTGGCAAGTAGTCAAAGTGAATGTCCAACTAGTGCTTTGTGATCATCTTCATTTTCTTATACTGCTTATGAAAACTGTTGATAAGATACTAATCAAAAACATATTTCATTGAAAAGAGACCATTTTCAATATATGTTACCCATTCTGTTCAATTTCAGGGACCTTGATGTTACTCAAATTTAGACAAGAATGACCAGCCCATTTGAAGATAGCTATAGATACGGATATGGATATAGATATATACACATATACATATGCACCAGACAGGTAAGAGGTGGTGCATTAGAAAGAACACAGGACTGGAATTTGGGAGATGCCAATCTCATGTCAGCACTGCTCCCATCTCCTCATGAGGCCTTCCTTAGCCATTTCATACTTTTGTGCTTCAGCTGAAGGAAATAAATATACTGCATGATCTCTAAAGTCTCTTCAACCCCAAAAGTTCTACTAGTTGTGTTTCTTTATTTATGAAGGAGTGCAATCCAAGAAGACAAATATAACCCTTGCTTCAACTTTTGCTTCCTCACTGTGCTCAATCAACATGTATTCACAATGATGTTATGCCACATGTCCAATCTTGAAGTTGACTTATGCTCCACCCAGAGAGAGGAAATATGTGAATGGATTATTAAGGTATAAGAGAAGGAGCTAACAACAGAAGACATTGTGGAAAGTTATCTATTCATTCATCAAGCATGTGTTTAGGACCTACGACATGAGAAATTGGGTTAGGTCCAGGAGATCTGAAAGAGGCACAGTCCTTTTTTTTATGGAACTCCTAGATTGATACTTAGAACTTTCAGTCAACTGGGAGAAAATAGTGGAGGTGATTTTGCTTTTCATTGAGGTAAACCCTACCAAAAATATTTCTTTTTTTTTTTTTTTTTTTTTTTTTTTTT
>NC_037673.1:37745396-37764911 GCF_003255815.1 Theropithecus gelada | reverse complement strand
TTTTTGAGACGGAGTCTCGCTCTGTCGCCCAGGCTGGAGTGCAGTGGCCAGATCTCAGCTCACTGCAAGCTCCGCCTCCCGGGTTTACGCCATTCTCCTGCCTCAGCCTCCCGAGCAGCTGGGACTACAGGCGCCTGCCACCACGCCCGGCTAGTTTTTTGTATTTTTTTAATAGAGACGGGGTTTCACCGGGTTAGCCAGGATGGTCTCGATCTCCTGACCTCGTGATCCGCCCGTCTCGGCCTCCCAAAGTGCTGGGATTACAGGCTTGAGCCACCGCACCCGGCCCAAAAATATTTCATTATTATTAGCTCTTCTTCCATTCATATTTTGTGTATCTGACTTTCCTTCTTTCTCTCTTTCTTTCTTTTTTTTCTGAGATGGAGTCTCGCTTCTTCGCTCAGGCTGGAATGCAATGGCCCGATCTTGGCTCACTGCAACCTCTGCCTCCTAGGTTCAAGCAGTTCTCCTGCCTCAGCCTCCCAAGTAGCTGGAATTATAGGCATGTGCTAGCACTCCTGGCTAATTTTTGTATTTTTAGTAGAGACGGGGTTTCACCATGTTGGCCAGGCTGGTCTCAAACTCCTGACCTCAAGTGATCCGCCCGCCTTGGCCTCCCAAAGAGCTGGGATTACAGGTGTGAGCCACCACACCCGGCTGACTTTCCTTCTTTCTAATATTCTAAAAAGTACTGAACTCTGATCCAGCATCCCTGGTTTCTAGTTTCAGTTCAGCTTCAAACTGTGTGATCTTAGGCAACAAGGCCAAGCCCCAAAGCTTAGTTACCACCTCTCTTCAAAGAGTGCCGAACACTTGTTCCTCATGCCTCAAGCAATTTTTATCAGGACGTAAAGGTATTCAGCACAACAAAAAAAGTGTATAAGAACTATATTATATAAGATGATTTTATTAACTAGTCAACAGTGATGCCATTCACCCATTTGAAGTTGCTGCTTCTCCCTCAAAGGAAAAAATATGAATTTTAAAATTTTTTTATATAGTAATTTATTTTGCAAGTTGCATTTTTATTTTAGTATAGAGGTTTATTTTCTGCATTTTGAAGAACAATTAATCTAGTTGCTCATCAAATTGCTGTACAACTTTATATATTATATTATTTCATTTCCTTATTCCAACTCAGAAACTATGGAGATATTTCTGTGTAATAAGGAGGGAGGATATGCTAAGTTTATTTAATAAAGACTCATGAAAAGTTATCCAAAAAAATTTCCCTTCTAGGTCACAAAAGTATGATCTCCTGCAAATAGTTGAATCTAAAAGACCCATCAGATGGCCAGAGAGTCCCTGAAAATGCTACTAAATCAACCCTTCCTCTAAAAATCAAGAAAAGAAAGAAGACTTGAAGACGCTAGGATTTGACAATTCTGACATTTGGAAAATCAAGTCAGCAAAGAAAGCTGCTGTCAAAGAATGTGAGCAAGGCCATTTACAGTGTAACCATACCTACTCATTCAGCTCTGCACCCTTTCACTGTCTCTTTCAACATTCACTGAGCATCAAGTATGTGAAAGTGCTGCACTTGGTACTGAGCAGAACACCAGGCTCTCACTGAATGCTCCCATCACTGGTGAACTGGTCTATTAGCAAAATCGCAGAGCAGTGGAAAATATTAAAGCAAGATAACACTGAATTGAACAAAGCCACATTTGAAAGGCAACCTTTTAATATCAGGTTGAACAGCTCTTCCTATTTGCCCATCTGCTAACCTTTAAAAGATTCCTCTCATTGCTGATACGGCCAGTTGCCCCATGAGCACCCAGCCTGCCTTCAATAGTGCACAAAGGGCATCTTTGTTTTCCTCCCAGTGAACTCAGAGACCAACCCAGGGAACAGTGAAACACCCAGGATGGAAATGAGGTGTCTCCGTGACAGCAGACTCCTTCTTTTGCCCCCATTTATCAAGATCAACATGCCTGAGTCACCAGTAGATGAAACCAATGATTGTTTTACTCGACCTTCCCCAGAGTCACCCCCTGAGTCAGTGGGTAAACTGGGGTAAGAACCCAGCCTTGTCCTATGAGCCTGAGCGGGTCTACTATATTTATCCAGGGTCTCATGATTCTTAGTGCTTTTGCTCTGCCCTCTAATTTGCACTGTGCCTGCTATAATATCTAAACGGGAAGTTGCCAGCTAGAATGGTCATTATCCGAGAAATCTATTTAAACATGTTTATAAGGTCAAATGAAGTGGGTGGTGGATAAGCTAGACAGAAAACAACAAAAGCTTTGGCTCAGCATAGCTAGTGAGGCTAAAGCTCAAGAGAGAACAGTTTTCATGTCGAATTTGCACATGGTAGAAAAAGGTAGTCTAAGCATAATTATATATAAATGCAGGAATGAGCAGTCAAAATATTAAAACAACCAAATGATTTCTATTTAAGAAGCTGGACAATGGAATTGACTTATGGTAAGTCAAGGGAATGTCAGTTTGAGACAGCATGCCAGTAGAGCAGAGCCCAAGATCAAATTTTGGAAATGCACCTAGTATATCCCAACCAGAGGGAAGAGCTGGGATGATCAAGAAAGATGCCCAGAATCAACCAAAAATGACCTGGGGGAGACTTCACAATGGAATAGTGAATACTATTGAACAAGAGGGAAATAAGGAAATGAGCAAAAAAAAAAAAAAAACCCTGGTATCTCTGGGAGCCCAAGCTTGGATTCTTGTATATTTAAGACTTTGAAGAACAGCTCTCTGTACCAAAGAAATCCACATCTTAGAGTTAGGAGTCAACCATTTCATTATGTGACTGACCTCCAGGCTCTGCCAAACCATTCTTCAACATCAAAGAGGAGGGAAGAGGGGAAAAGAAACTATTGTCATATGTCACTTAATGGTAGGGATACATTCCTTCTGAAATGCATCATTTGGCGACTTTGCACTTGTGTGAACATCATCGTGTACTTACACAAACCTAGATGGTATAGCCTACTATACACCTAGGATATAAGGTATAGCCTATTGCTCCGACACTACAAACCTGTACAGCATGTTACTGTACTCAATATTGTAGGCAATTATAGCACAATGGTAAATTTTTGAATCTAAACATAGAAAAGGTACAGTAAAAATACAGTATAAAACATTAAAAAGGGTACCCTTGTGTAGGGCGGTTACCATGATTGGAGCTTGCTGGCCTGGAGGATGTTCTGGGTGAGTCAGTGAGTGAGTGGTGAGTGAATGTGAAGGCCTAGGACACTACTGTATACAACTATAGACTTTATAAACACTGGACACTTAGGCTACACTACATTTATTTAAAATTTTTTTCTTTATTCAATAATAAATTATCCTTAGCTTGCTGAAACTTTTTTACTTTATAAACTTTTTAATTTTTTTAACTTTTTGACTCTTTTGTAATAACATTTAGCTTAAAACACTAATACATTGTACAGCTGTACAAAAATATTTTCTTTCTTTGTATCTTTATAAGCTTTTTTCTATTAATTTTTTTCACTTTTTAAACTTTTTTGTTAAAAACTAAGACATAAATGCAAATATTAGTCTAGGCCTACACAGTATCAGGATCATCAATATCACTGTCTTCCACCTCCACATCTTGTCCCACTGGAAGGTCTTCAGAGGTAATAACACGCATGAAGCTGTCGTCTCCTATGATAACAATGCCTTCTTCTGGAATCTCTCCTAAAGGACCTTCCTGAGGCTGTTTTTTGTTTTTTTTTTTTAAATAAGTAAAAGGAGTACTCTAAAATAGTGATGAAAAGTATGTATAAGTCAGTAACGTTGGTTTTTTTTTTTTATCATTTTTAAGTATTATGTACATGTACAATGCATAATAGTTGTGCTAGACTTTCTTTTCCTATTTTTTTTTTTTTTTCCTTTTTGAGACAGAGTTTTGCTCTGTCACCCCGGCTGGAGTGCAGTGGCACAGTTGTGGCTCATTGTAGCCTCAAACTTCTGAGCTCAAGTGTTCCTCCCATGTCAGTCCCCTGAGTAGCTGGGATTACAGGCACATGCCACTGCTCCCTACTGCTTTTTTTTTTATATGGGACCACCGTCCTATATGCGGACCATCATTGGCCAAAACATCATTATGCAGTGTGTGACTGTATCTCCTTATTCCTGTTTCTGAGAAACAGGGATATGAGTCGGCGAGGCTTTTGGTGGCAAAGAGAAGTGTAGCATCTGAGAATGCTTCCCACATATTCTGCATGAGCTTGGATGCTAGTTTACAAAGATCAAGCAATTAAATAGATTCTATGCCACAGAAAGAAATCTGGTATGGCTACTGTTGGAAAATTTGATACACGTGCACATAGAGTCATTAAATCATAGAGAATAGTTAGTGTGTCTTATTTTATTATGAATTAAATTAATTTAGTGACCTCCTTTCCAAACAAAATTTACTTAGAAATGTTATTTCTTCCTAGAACTTGATTTGGTATGGTTTGGGATAGAACTACATACTGTTTGCCCCTGTATCTCTTCTATTCTAGCGCAAAAGTAAGCTCTTTTTGTTCCTTTCTTTCTGGCCCTACCATCTAGTGAGAAAGTCACTGACGTAAGAAAGAAAAGGAGCAAGGGAAGAGTGGGGAGTGCTGGGAAAGGAGTCAGGGAAAATGGGGACAAGTGGAAAGAAGGAAGGAAGGGAGAGGTTACAGAATGGTCAGAGAGCGAGGCAGGGCGAAGATGGACGAAAGCAGTCATGATATGTTGAAGCAATGGATCTTCCTAGAGTGGTGCTGATCAATACAGCAGCCACCAGCCACGTGTGGCTAGTGAACACTTGAAATGTAGCTGGTCTAAACTACAGTGTGCTGTGAGTACAAAATATACAGCAGATTTTGAAGATTTTGTACTACAAAAATTTACAAAGGATCTCAACATTTTATATGGATTACATGTTAAAATAATATTTTGGCTATATAGGATTAAATAGCTACATTTTTAAAATTTATTTCACCTGTATCTTTTTAAGTTCTTAATAGGGCTACTAGAAAAATGAAGATGAGCCATGTGGCTCACATTATCTTTCTATTACACAGATACTCTTCTTGATCTTGATGAGAAATGATAGGATTGCATCCCCTTCTTTCCATCATGTCTACCACACACAACCCCAGAGGTCTCAGCCCAAAAGTCAAGTCCTAATATAATTATAAGCACTTCAATAGCAATGGCAATGCCTGGCATCTGTTTTCTGAGGCATGCAGCATATATAGCAGCTTCTAGTCCTCGGGATCAAGGGGGACATGTAGGGACGTCAGGAAAGGCAGTGCTCAGACACTGCCATGGGCATTTCTGATGGAGGGCATGGTCTCTCCCATCTCTCCACCCCTGCCCTAGGAGCTCTTGGCACCTTGGGAGAGTTTTCCTCCACACAGCCCCTTGTCACAGCATTCTCCTCTCCAGCCTCCAGCTACCCTTTTAAGAAATGACCTTTTGGTTTTTTTTTCCCCCCAATCATAGGTACTTTGAGTCTAGTTTTCGGTTAATCATGAACTTATTTTACAATTCAGAGAACACAGTACAGTACATCAGAGGAACATGGGCCCAGCCTAGAGTAAGTTTAGGTAACTATGAACCTTTGGTGATTTCACAGCAAAGCTCAGGATAATGGGAGGCTCTAGGCAGAAAGGAAAAAGAGAAAGAGGAAAGAGAAATGTAGAGCAGATGCAACTCAAAGACTTTTGGAAGGAGGTGGGCAACTTTCAACTCATTACTAAGATTTATGGAGTATGTCCTCCCTCTCGAATGTCCCTATATGCCACAAACGGAGGCTGTCCCTAGTGGTGCTGCTACCACAGATTCATCTTCCCTGTTTTTAGGGTGCCCAGACTCACAGCAGAACTCAAATAGATTTGGAATGTGAATATGAATATTGGAATGGAAATTCTTCGTGGCTACTGAAGAAGTGGCGCACATCATATTCCTCACCCAGGACGGGGCAGGAGCCCCATGTTGGTCTGGAAGAACTACTTATCAGCCAGAATGCCCATCCTTTGCACTGGGCACCTTCTACCCATATGGTGCCTCCCATGTGGAAGCACTGAAGGCTTGGTTTAAAAAAAAAAAAAAAACACTTCATCTCATCCCAAAGTACAGCCAACTCACCCAAGAGTTCAGATGAGTCAACAATTTATGTTGCAACTTAACCATTTCCACTGCAACACAGATAATTCCGTATCTGAGCTTAACTTTAGCCAGGCTATATTGCCTCCTGGGGTGGCTGGGCCAAATAGAGGAGGACGTCTCTAGATTGCTTAGCTTGCATATCAAGGACATACTCCCCTTTGAGCCCTTTGCTATCTGTAAGAATTGGTTAGCCCAGAGATATGCAGTCTCTCCCCAGGGAGAAAGTGTTTTTAAGATGTAAAAATCATCATAATATATAGAAAATAATATATAAAATGTAGATATATACACACTCACACACAGTACGCTGGTGCACAGCGGGGCTTGACGGAAGCTTGGTCTACATGACTGGCCTGAATGCACGTATGCGTATGGAGGAATGATGAGTAGGGAAAGGAGGGAGTCTCCAAGTATTAGCAATTCCCATGTTGCTCTTTGGGAGAGAGTGGGAAACACCCAAACAGTGATGTTTAGCAGCTGTCTGCCCACTGGGCTCTTCTTTACTGCTATGGGAAAGGCTAACTTGAAAATAAACCTTTTGAGTTTGTTTGTTTGTTTCTAACATTGTTGACTGTTCCCTCAAAAACGTAGACCAGCTGAAAATATAAATAGATTTCAGCAGGTTTGAGATATATTCAGATGGATATATTCAGATGGATCCATCCATAGCAAGATGTTCATTTCCAGATGTGTTGAGGACACTGTCCTTGTTTTCAGTTTGCCATGATACTGGGGCCAACCAGCTGGTCACCTGCCCCTCTTTCTCACAGACCTTAACTTTGTTGGGAAGTTTAATGTGTCTCGCTAAAAGCCAGCACCTTCTGCAGACAGAGTTTGGAGCCATGAAGTGTGAGCAAAAGTTTTGTGGGTGAGCCTTACAGGAGGTCAGATCTAGCAGGCCTGCATCATTTTCCTCTTTGCTCTTCCCAGATTTTCCCAGGTACCTTGGCCTTGGTATCTGTAAGCCACTGAGGCAAAACCATTAGCCATTGACCTCTGGACTTTTTGAAAGGTGAGAAAAATAAAAACCCTAATTTGCGTAATCCACTCTTTGGGGCTTTTGTTACTTGTAGCTGAATACATTTCCTGATACAGATCAGGGAGATTGTCCGTGCTTTTCATAAACATCTTTGCAGCCATGACTAGTGACAAAATACAGACTTATTTCTCTAGCAATTTGCGGGACCAAATGAAAATTTGACTCTGCATCTTAGAAAAAAAGCAACATAAACTACCTTTGTTTGTGATTTTCCTTCATGTCTTTAAAGTAACCCATTACACTCTTCTGATTTTGATTGTTACTTACATTGAATTTTATTTAACAGGAAAAACATTGCTCATGAAAATCACACAGTTTGTTTTTCTTTTCTTTTTTTGTTGAGACGGAGTCTCGCTCTGTTGCCCAGGCTGGAGTGTAGTGGTGTGACCTCGGCTCACTGCAACCTCCACCTCCTGAGTTCAAGTGATTCTCCTGCCTCAACCTCCCGAGTAGCTGGGACTACAGGTGCCCACCACCATGCCTGGCTAACTTTTTGTATTTTTAGTAGAGACAGGGTTTCGTCATGCTGCCCAGACTGGTTTTGCATTCCCAAGCTCAGGCAATCTGCCCGCCTCGGCTCCCAAAGTACGGGGATTACATGCATGAGCCACCGCACTTGGCCAACAATTTCTTACATAAATCCGGGCATACGGAAAACTTTCGGATGTCCTATGGCTTTAGAAAATATAAAGTACCTATACTTATAAAATCATATAAGCTATTTCAACATCAATTTGGGGTTCAAAATGGGCCACTGTAATGGGCTATTTCAGGAAATATCTCTTGCCAAATTAACTTTCAGAAAGTTTCTAAGCCAAAAGGCTGTGTAGTTAATGTGGGAACAACCAAGACCACCATTTATCCCATCAACCGGCTGGACTACTCAGCCTGGATGGTCAACTGAGGGCAAAGAAACCCACCTGTGTTCTTTAGGGCCCCTGTCAATCAACCTCAGGTAGAGTCACTCCTTAATGAGAAGGTCTCCAATGGAGATCAACTTCTTCCCTCCTCCTGGGCAGCTGAGATCATTCTTACTGGCATGTTCACAAACAGTTTCAAGGTACTTCTGAAAATGATGTCTTGCAATTTAGAGAGGCATTAAATTAGTCTCCCCAGACACAGAACAAGAATTGATTCCAAGTCTAACTCTAAAATGAAGGAAAAGAATTTTAACCTTACATTTAGCCATCTACAGGGCATCTCAGCAATGGAAATGAATAAAGTTTCCACTAAATTTACCACATGTAGAAAAGTCAACCACTGGTTCTTTCTATAAACTATCTTCAAAGACCCAACACCACTTTTCCTCTCCTAATTGCTATTATGAGGCAATAAATCTCTCTTATATGGAAATAATACAAATTAACTGCATGGCATATGTAGGCCACGTGTTCTAGCAAATCCATAAAAAATGTTTCATTTATGTTTTGATGAAAGGCACAACAGTCTTCCAAGGACACTAATCATTAATTCTGGAAACATAGGATTCATATGTGATTTAGCTCAGTGCTGGAATAGTTAGTAAATACCTATCTAAGAAACATTTTATTCATTTAACAGCTGTTTAGTGAGTAGCTACAATGCTAGAATTTGTGTCTTCCCTGGCTAGAGTGGCATTTGTGTGTAATAATGTGAGTGATGTCCAAATGGCATTTAAAAAAATGTGTCATAGTTAAGGTTCCCTAAAACGAAATACTTAAGAAAAATCTTCTGCTACCGAGAAGGATATTTTATAACAAAAAAGAACAATCCATTCTTGTCCCTTTTACAATGTCTGTGAGATTTTCATTAAGGCTTATTAAGCTGAAGATAACAAATACCCACCGCAACTAGCTTAAGCAAATGTGTGCATCTCAGGCCAGGAAGTTTAACTGGGCCTCTCAAAGAATTAGACCAGAAACTGTAAAGCTGTCAGAACCCATCAGTTTCCCCATCTCTCTGGGAGCTCACAGCTTCTTGCTTCTGCTTTCGCCTGCACATCTGTATCCTATTTTTTTCTTTCCTGATTACGCTTCTCTGCTCCTCCAAGCCTATGACTACCAAAGGTCCAATTTTGCATTATAGTCTGGCTCAAAACTTCAGCAAGATCTGGCCAATATCTTAGATTCTTGATTCTGGATTCTGAGTCAAAAAGATTTGATTGGTTCAGCCCGGGCTGGATGTCCACCAGAGATCCTACCAGCTTTGACTCTGAGGGAGAAGTTACACTGTAAAGATGGCACAGGAGCCCACCCTAAGGATGGGGAGAGGAGACATTCTCAGAGAGAGGATGGCGTGTGCAGGCACCTCCAAGTTTTTTCTTCACTTAAACTGAACAGAAAACATTTTTAGTTGTGAGCTTTAGTATAAAGAGAACAGTCTAGTCCTAAACCTCACTCAACTTTGCAGAAAATCTATCAGTGCAAATGCATTTATCTCTCCTAGTTGGAAGCAAAGTTGCAGTTCATTCTGAGTCCTGCTTGGTCCTCTAAGGCAAACTAGCATCAATGCACATGACAGGAGTATCTGGCTTTTGCTTTTTAAGGATGTATCAGTCTTAGCTGCATTCAATTTAATTCCATGTGCTTTCTATCTGGAAGTTCCTTTGTGTATTTCTAAAGTTCTTCAGCCTGATTTCGCCTAAGACACACCACCCCACATAGTTATGGGTGCCTTTGACACAATTTAGATGATTACCTTGCCTTGGAAATCTGTTATTGCTACCATAATATCATATAATCCTAGAAGCAGTGTGTCAATTCAAGTCAAAACCAAGCACATCTAAATCTTCCTATCTTCCCCTATTCAGGTCAGCAATCTACATCTATTTCCAGTTTTCCAGTACCATTTTTTGAAATCAACTCACTCCTTCTCTCAACACCTTTCCTGTAGCTGATTTAAGAAACTCTCATATTGGCAATGTAGCAACATGATTTCACTGAAGCCTTCTTCTTTCTCTTTAGGAAATCATTTCACCTTTACTTTGAAGGTAAAATCAAACTTTTACCCTCAATGCTCCAATTCTTACAAACTAATCTAATTTAAAAATTACTAAGCTGATGAATATTTAAAAGACATGTGGACACAGTTTATTAAATATAGCTTCCCTCCAAGACATGAAAAAAATGATTTAACTCTTCTATTCTCATCAGACAGTATTTTTCAGACTAGGTCAATATGTGTCCACTCTAAAGATGTGACTTCACTTAGGATTTCAGTTTTTCTGAGAGGAGATAATAACCTTCTCAGAATAAAATTGAGTTTGCATGTGTTTATTAAAAATACTATTTCCCTAGACAGTTTTTTCAAAGCACACCCACAAAGATGATCTTATTTTATCCTTATAACACTTTTATGAATGAAGCAATACTAAGGGGAAAATGTTATCCATCCCATTTTAAAGATGAGCAAACCAAGGTCTGAAATAAATAACTCTGTAACTTGGTCACAGCCTTCCGAAGAAGCCTTGCCCTGATCTGTAGGATGAAGGCTTCAAACCATGAACTCCCTAACATTCCATTTAGCAATGATATTCCATTTTTAATTAATCAAATTAAAATAAAATGTTGTCAACAAAAGTCACAGTCTAGCAATAAGGCTGAGGCTAAGAAGTTGTTAGACTCTTCTTTCAGGTTCTTCGATGAGGAGTAGGGAAACATCACGAGATGGAACAAAAATAGGTTGTCACAACTCAGGAGTATGAAGTTGCGGGATTAGAGGTTCCATGTCTAAGGTTATGACAATACCCAGAGTGAATTATAGAAGACAGTGTAAATAACTCTAAAGGTGAAGCTCAACTTGCATTGGCAGAGTCTTAGCAACAAGTGGAATATTTGAAGCAGAACAAAACAAAACAAAAAAGTTTATCTTTCAAGCTGTAAAATGGTCATGTTGAAAAATTCCATCCATTTTCCAGCCAAGTGACCCAAATAAAGTTACAAATGCAGGTGGACAAGGAGCAATTTTTCAAAATGAAAGGGTTTTTATACAAGAAATGTAGTTTTAACAAAGATCCTCTTTGGATCATGGCTTGTTGCCTGTGCCAGATTTAGCTAACATGTCAGAGGCAAAAGTCTCTAAGCTCAGCATGGAACTGTTGAAACTTTGCCCTAAAGTGTATGCTTAAGCTACAGGGGGTGCTTACCCTCAGGGACACTGAGGTCCAAGCACTCAGGGACATTGAGCCTCTCAGTTCAGGAAACTTGTCACCAGGTAACTCACTCTCCTAGACCAGCTGTGAACTTGGCATTGCTTGGCAGGATGTTTAACCACCATTAAATAAAAACCTTGCACCAAGGTTTTACAGCTGCCCACAGGAGCGGCTCTACCTCAAATCAACACTTGCAATTCAAAGGATCTGTCTTTGTGATTTTTTTATTTTGGGCTTACAATTGAGATGACTATTTATTTTCTACTATGGTGTCTTTTTAAAAAAGTAGCTTTACTTTATTTTACTTAATTTTATACATTATAAAATTTACTCATTTAAAGTATAATATAAAATTAAATGTTTTTTGGTATGGTCAGAGTTACACAACCATCACCATCATCTATTATTAGAACATTTTCATCACCCCCCAGAGAAATGTACCCATTAATAATCACTTTTCCATCCCCACCAAACACAGCCCTAAGCAACTACTAATCTACTTTCTGTCTCTATAGAATTGCTTATTCTGGACATTTCATAGAAATAGAACCATACAACATAAGGTTTTTTGTGATTGGCTTTTACAATTAGCATAATGTTTTCAAGGTTTATCCATCTTGTAGCATATATCAGTACTTCATTCCTTTTTACTGCCAAATAATATTCCATGGTACAGTATATCACATCTTGTTTATCCATTCATCACTTGGTGATCATTTGGGTTGTTTCTACTTTAGGGCTAGTATGAATAATGCTGCTATGAATATTCACATACAAGGCTTTGTGTGGACATACCTTTTCATCTATCTTGGGTAGACATCTCGGAGTAGAATTTCTGGGTTATATGGTAAATCTATGATTATCATTTTGAGGACCTGCAGGCTGTTTTCCATGGCATCCACACTGTTTTACAATCCCATTGGTGATATATGAAGGCTCCAATTTCTCCACATCCTCACAAACACTTGTCACTGTCTGTATCACCCATGAGATGTTAATACAAGTGGCAGGTCTTGACCAGTTGCTTCTTCATCACAGTTTCAGTAGATCTGGAAGATGACCATTCATCTCTTTGATGTCCTCTCTTTGGGAGATTTTAAGGTGCCTGTTTTGTACACTCGAGGCAGATAACGCCAAACATACCTTGAAAAAATAGTCTGTCATTTTTGCATGATGTGATAATATTTCATTTTATCCATGTAGCCAGGTTTTAACCACTTACTACCTTCTTGGTCTCCTCTCTAGAGTCCCAGGATTCACAGATCCAAGTGCAGAGATAATAGCAGATAGTTCAGCCAAAAGAATTTCAGACTTCTCCAAAACGGCAATTAACACAGAAACTCAGGATGTCATCACCACTTATTTTGATAATAATGCTACCTAGTAATTATTTATTTTTAACCAGGATGTAATCCAAAGACTGTAAAAATGATGTCTATGAGCCACCTGCATCAGAATCACCTGAGTGAGGGAGTGGCTTTCTAATTATCGAGACACCCTGCCCACTTCAAAGCCACCGTATTGGAATGTCTAGGAATGGAATAAAGGAGTATGCATGTATAATGAGGGACAAGGTGAGTGTGGTGTGTTGGGACACATAAGACTCTCTGCTGTCAAGCCTGGAGTATGTGTCTGAGCCTGGCCACCCTCTGGCGAAAAGAGTGGGCGAGCTCAGCGATATACGCCCCAGAGGTTGCTTGCATGCCTATCCCAGCAACGGCAGTAAGGGAGGCCAATTAGGGAAACAGCCTAGCAAGGAAGAAACCATAATTTTGCAGAGAATAGGCAGCAGTTGTCTTACTCTCCTAGAAGCAAGAACCCTGAACTTCTTTGAAATGGGTCAGGGTATACACACCAGGCCTAGTTTAAGGTGTAAACCTGTTATGCTCATTACACTGAGCTGAGCCCCTACAAGAGGACTTGAACTGTGGCTCTTTGGGTGAATGAAAATGAAAGATCCACCATGTAACAGTGGGGCCTGGGTGGTGAAGCCAAGGGGAGGACCAAGATGCTGGCTGATTCTACCTGGCAGGGTTGGGAAGAACCATGAGTGTCGTCCCCCCAGCTCGGTTCCTCTGGGGCCACGGAGGCAAAGGCAGGTACCGCAGTGCTGACCATCTCTGACGTGGAACCCCAAGGGACAGTATTAGGTGGCTCCTCCTGGAGAGGGAACTCTGGGAAGGGCCACAGTTGGGGGCAGAAGCCAACTGGACAGCTGTTTCCAGGAGGGCAAAGTCTCCAAAGGCCAGAGCCAACAGTGGTGGCAGTGGCAATAGGAGGATGGTTATTTCTCCTGTTGAAGAAGGAGCAAACTTCCTTTCTCTGAATCCCACCTAAGTGATCAAAATCCCATCCCAGCAGCTGCAGCCAAGGGTGGGTTCTGAGTCCCCAGAGGGAAGAGGAGCCAGCGAGGCAACTGTGAGCTAAAATCCCATAGATGGACGGCATTGTAGCTCAGAAGGGCAAATCCTCAAAGGCATCCTAAATGGACAGAGCCGAGAGTTGGAAGCCTGGATTTAAACAAAGGAAGCAAATCCCAGCGATGACTATGAGCCCTAAATGGTGTGCACCTCCTTCCATCGGCAGGCAGGCAAGGCCGCAGAGTAAGGGCTAAGAGTGCAGCCAGGGTGGGGAGATTAAGCCTGGAGGTGCTTCTGGGGCTGGTCCCTGTCAGGGGCTTGCTTGGGAAGAGAGACACCCGGGACTGAGTTTTTGCCAGGCTTGGCATATTCTACCCAAGCTGTGAGTCTGAGCCTTTCCAGTTCTCTCTGGAAGGAGCTGAAAAAGACACCTGAGGGGCAGGAAAGGAGTTCTCAAACTATTAATCGCTGGGGTTGTGAATCATAGAAGAGCCGGCTTGGGTGACTGCCTGCCTTTTGAACTCTCCACTGGGGTTGTGGGTGTAAACCTAGTGAGTTTATTATTTGCAAGATTGTTGAACACTCAGTACATGCTGAACATGCACACTCAGATGCCCACCTATAAACACACACACCAGTAATCAGATACCACAAACCACATAGATTGCCAACGCTCCTCTAGAGAGGAGAGCTGATACCGATCCCTTTGAATCAGACCTGAGAGGATCATTTTTCAGCAAGAGACAAAGGGAGGAAGGCTGCATTGTCTCAGCAACGCTGGTGAGGGTTCGGATACCAAAACTATCCGGGCTGGGAACCTCAAGCGATCAGGTTCCCTAACCAAACTCGAAGTATTTCCTGGTCTGAGCTGGCCCTAAAATGCCAGAAGTGCCCTGGAGCTCCTGGCATTTTGGTATTTCCAGCAATTAGTGGTGTTGAAAAATCTGTAGGGGGAAAAGCAAACCTAGGCAGTGATTTCATGAAAGAAATAACAAACAAATGCCTACGCAAGGGTGAGAAGGTAAGTCATATTTTTACTTCTCTTTCAGGAAAATGTTCAATTCTACGTTTTATCTGCTCCAGATTGCTTGCTGGTACGCGGGACAATGACGGGAAGACTGGCGTCCGTCGAGTCAAGCTGTGGATCTAACTTTTATCCTCTGTCAATTAGGTATTTCAAGTTTTCAGACAGACTTAAAGTCATTAGTTGGGAATCTTCATGCGAGCAGAGGCTTTCAAAGAGGCCTCTTCCTGGTGCTGCTGAGAAGGCTGAGCGAGTACACACTCAGGCGGTGACCAAGTGCTGATAACTGGAGAGGGGTGAATTTATGAAGTGAGCAGCTCATCAAAAACACAAGTCGCTCAGAATTCATCGAAGCAGGTGCGAAATGACCAGGTTTCAACAGCTGAGGTAGGATGATACTTTGTAATAAGAGAAGCCATTTCTGGGACAGGGTCGAGTGAGACCAAGATTAATCAGGGCAGGCTGCGATGAGGCCAGCGTGCCGGAGCTGGGTTAACCCACGCGGAGATGACAAGCTGGCAGCTCATCAGGGAATGCAGGCAGAGGGCAGCCACGGGAGGCCCATGCGGACCCCAAGGGGCCTTGGGAGTGGCTAAAACAGAGCTGCACCCCAGCATCAGGAGGCAACGCGTGCAATGTGTAGCACTCTGAAGGCTTTCATTTTATTCCATAAATCAAATACTTCTATATGATTAATTTATTAACATATTTATGTTTTCCATTGAAAACGCAGTTTTCAACATTTTGCAAACCAAAAATATCAGCAGACGTGGAGGAGACTTTACTAATGATTTTCTGCCTCTTTCTTTCAAATGCTTGAAAAGTCAGCAATGATCCTGTTTGTCTCCTGTTTCAAATTTTTGGTTTCCTTAAAAGGCATTCAGAGTGAAATGCAAACTTTTCTTTTTCTTCCTCTTCCTCTTCTTCTTCTTTTAAGAAGTGCACCAACCTAACAAGGCAGGTGAGTTTTATTGATTGTACTTTTTGGAGTTGAGTTAGGAAAACAAAACACATTATTTTAGGGCACACGTTCTCGGACCAAGAGCCTGGCAAATAGGACAGCCTTTCCCAGGGTCTACCGACACCAGAGCAGCTCAGAAATGTCTGCCTCTTTGAAAGAAGAGGTGCACGCATGCCACAGGCGGCCCCATGAGAAGGGCACTTGGCCAAGAAGTCCCCTTGCAGAGCCACACTCTAGGGAAACGACATCACTGAGCTGAGTGAATGTCAGTGCCAGCCTCCAGCACTGTTGAGATTGTTTGCGTTGTGTTTTTAATAAACAGAAAGGGTGTGAAATTCTATGGAGGAAAGAAAATGTTCCAGGTAAACTCAACTTGGGTGGTGTTCCTGAAGAGCAGACGTTCAAAGCAGTGTAAAACTAAACTATTGTGTTATTCTTTACGTTTTTCTTTGACTCTGCTTTGAGAGGTCAGAGTGTCAGACAACACCAGCTACATAATTTGCAGATCCCAGTGAAAAATGAAAATGTAAGTCTCCTTGTTCAAAAATTATTAAGACTTTTGCCCAGGCACAGTGGCTCACGCCTGTAATCCCAGTACTTTGGCCAAGGCAGGTGGCTCACCTGAGGTCAGGAGTTTGAGACCAGCCTGAACAACATTGCGAAACCCTGTCTCTACTAAAACTACACAAAAAAACTAGCCAGGTGTGGTGGCACATGCCTGTAATCCCTGCTACTCAGGAGGCTGAGGCAGGAGAATCACTTGAACCCAGGAGACAGAGGTTGCAGTGAGCTGAGATTGCACCATTGTACTCCAGCCTGGGCAACAAAAGCGAAACTCCGTCTCAAAAAAAATAAATAAATAAGACTTTTAACATGGCAACAACAGGGCATCTGCCAAGAGTAGGGCTCTTTGGAGCTTCACCTCTTGACTTCAGGGATGCCTCTACCCTCAAATACAAAGCCTGAAGGCTACGAGGCCCCTACTTCTTCCTTTGACAAGGCAGTGCTGTGCAGGTAACTCTTTGAGCTCTGCCATCTTGCAGGAGGTTTCTCTAGCCTTTGCCAGACCAGTCAAGGAAACTGTGAGTTCTCAGCTGCAAAAGCAGCAACGCTAGGGGCAGCTTACTGAGCAGAGGCCACAGAAAAGACCAGGTTTTTTAGATTTTTATTTCCTAAAAATAACATTTGTCATGGGATATTTTTCTGACTATAAAAATAATACATGTTTACTGAAGAAATGCAAAAAAAAAAGAGATCAGAAAGAAAACAAATCACCAATAATTCACATTTGTCATGGGATTTTTTTCTGACTATAAAAATAATACATGTTTATTGAAGAAACACACACAAAAAAGCAGAAAGAAAACAAATCACCAATAGTTCCATCACATGGACATAGCTACTGGTGACATACTGTTACATATCTTCATTTTTTCTACTCATGTTTTATATATATGTGTATAAATATAAATTTTCCAAAATGGGATTATGCTATATGATATTGTTTCCAAAACTTTTCAACTTAATATTTTAATATTTCTCTTTGTCATCAAATATTCTTTAATTGCCTCATTTTTAGGAGTCAGACAGTGGTCATATGTACATACATACAAATACGGAGAGAGAATGTATTTTTTGCAGTGTATTTAACATACATACATGTGTAATTTATATTAATATTCTAATATATACACATATATGTATATACACAGATGAAAATATATTTACAGTAGATTGTCTGAATTTGGTCGTTACTCACAAAAACACCATTGTCTATGTCTGGCCACACTGGTCAGTGTTTGCTCACTTGGCAGCATTTAAAAGTGAGGAGTTGACTTCACATGTACCCCTGAACCTAAAATAAAAGTTAAAAAAAAAGGAGGAGTTGAACTGATTTTTTTTCAATCACAAACTAAAAAAAAAAAAAAGTCAGGACATCTCTGTCCTCTGAAACAATTGGCACATTTTGTCCAATAATTAGTTCACTGAGTGCAATCCTGTTGGGTCTAAGAAGTAAATGGGATGTCTTGATTTTCGCAGGTGATGATTCATTTGGAATTAACAAATGTTCACGGAGCGGATAACCAGCGATATTCCTGCTCTTCAAACTGAGCATGTCCTCATTCCGTCACACAGGCGGGGGTGGCCAAGAGCCTCCAGATTAAAAAGAACAATACTAATAACACACCAGAATGTTTCAACGCATGAAGGGGTGTTTCAGAAGTGGCTTTTCATTTCAACATTCTTTCAACAGTTCCGTCAACTTCTTATAAAATTGATAGTAAATACTTTTTAAAGGGGTGTGTGTGTGTGTGTGCTGGTATTTTGGCGTGATTTGTTTTGTGTTATTGAAATATGCTACCCTGGAAAATGCTCAGCTATAAATGCCATTCCTTATAAATATGAGCTGGGCTGCTGATGCGTGGCTTTGCAGTTCTTTTTGAACTGCAGTTTTGCTGCTTTCTACGGCCTTCTTGCCACAGAGCAAATGTCTGGGAATAAGAAATGCAGAGGCAAAAGTTATGAAGTTATAGTGGAAAGAATTGGCATCTCTCCCGGTAAGCAGGACTGGCTGACAGGGATCTACACTTCCCTCATGCCAGGGCCTGTGTGTGGTGCTGTCATGCAACTTCTCTCATTAACCCCCAGCAGCTCTTGCAAGTATGACTAGCCCAGCTATTAGGAGGAAATGGAGAATCAGACCACTCATGCGTCTTGTCTAAAGTCACATCACCATTAGATCCCAAAACTGAAATGGGATCAGATCTTCTCATTCTCCAGGCAACATTGCTTTTCCAACTAATCTGCCCCGCCTCTTTGGAGGGACAGGAATAAGCACCTGCCCTGTCCTGTTTCTATGGAGTCTTCTCAGGGCGGTTCTGGCACATGGCAGTATCTGGTAGCTTTCAAAATGACTTTTCAGTCTCCACACTTGACAGCATTAGCTAGTGACTGGCTCATGTGTATTCCTTTAAAGATCATAACCTTAGTTAGACAACCCCAGAGGAACAAGCCAACATTTTCCTAGTGATCTTAACAGTGGCCTAAACTTTTTGATCTTCTCTAAGTGTTGAAAAAAGAAAAAGTGCGTTTGTACATGTGTGCGTGCACTCATGTGTTTGTGTGCGTACAACAGACATGAAGCAGTCGGGGGTAGGAGCTGGGATATGGATGGAACAAGGACGTCTGGAACTTCACTCAGTAACAAAAGAAAGCTGAAGTGTGCCGACCTGGTGCTGTGGACCCTGCCTGACTTCCTTCCATGACTCTGTTGCCATGTGCATAACCACATTCATCCCACACCTTTCATTCTACACATATGCACCAATGCAAAAAATCTCATGATTTTCTGCAGGACTATCATGGCTACTGTAAGGGGTCTAAAATGCTTTCTGGGTCAGATTATTTCTAGAGAACAAACTCCTGCTTCAATCAGGTCAGGAGAAGCTGCTAGGTCAGGTAGTGTCTGAGCACAACTCCTCCGGGGAAGGGGTTGCTCTCTGATCACCCTCCCTCCACTGCAATACACACACACCCAAATACACCATAGGGTTTCCGCCTTGCAGCCAGGTACATCATTTACTCAAAGAGGGAACCATTAGGAACTTATGAGACAAGCTGGGCCAAGGAAATGCTCATCTCACGTGGTCCCACTGCAGTGCTAGTGAGGAAAAGACCTGGAAAATGCGCCAAACGCCTGTCACGGACAAACAGCCATGAACTGTGAGGGGAGCTTATACCCCTTCAATGACTGTGGGCCTCTACACTCATCCCACCTGACTCTGACCCTCAGGGCTCAGAAATGCTTTAAACAAATAAGTGCTCAGACTTATGGGACAGCGTCACCTGGGAACTTTCTTTTTTTTTTTTTTTTTTTTTTTTTTT